>NC_050580.1:135283000-135560490 GCF_011100635.1 Trichosurus vulpecula
TCCAAATGTGTCTGATATGACAACTATTTGGACCTGTCCTTTGCACTCAACATACTCTGCCCTTTTTTTGTGGATATTGAATACATTTTTCATTGCCTTCTACCCCTCTGTCCCCTCTGTCAAGAAGCCTTATAGCTTCTTGAGCTCAAAGATTGTATTATTTCAGCTTTGACTTTCTCAGTACCAGGTATAGTATGTTGTAACTAATAGGTACCTAACACATATTTGGTAAATTGAACTGAATTGAATTGAGGGGAAAATCACTGACAATGATGTCTTTATACCTCACAAAGTTGTTTTTGTTTCTTTGTTCCTCTTCCTTCCCTCCCCCCTCCCAAAAGCACAATCATGTGTTGCAAGTAGCAGTATCAAAAACATCTGGTCATTCATTCTCACCTTTCTGGCTGGAATTCCTTTGTGGTCTCAGATAACTAATGAATAAAGCAAAAATGAAACGATGCAGCAAAACCATTAAATAAAGGGAGGGAAGAGAATCCACTGTTCTCACAGGTATTTTTGTTATAATAATACTATTTCAAGTGCCCTGTCTTCACCTCTACTGGTGCTTCATTGGGAACAGAAAATTCATTACCCAGCTCGTCATTCCACAACATCAATATGTTTTAAGTCAAATTGTCCTTTCTTTACCATTAATTTTCTCTCAGACACAAAGCAAACCACAAAGTTTAACTGCAGGGGGCTGGAAGCAAGAAGGAGACAAATGTCTGTCCGATAAACAAGAATAACAACAGCAACAATAATAATAATAACCTGATGTCTTTTCAACTTTAAGAGAAAATGGGAGCTTATTTCATGCCAGGACTGGGAGGTCTTTCATTGATCTTTCTAACAAGATGTCAACAAAAGAGGCTGACAATTGAATAAAAGAAAATGAGAGGATATAAATAATGACGGCGAAAAGATGAAATGCAAAGGATTCAGGTTTGGTAGAAATTAATGAAGATATATGTCTGCTTCTTCCTCACTTGTTCCTTTATATTAGAGGCAGTATCGGTGAATACATTTCTCTCCTAATGTATATGGGACTATATTTTAGTTGCTGATCTCAACTGGTAAGACCATAGTACTCATGAGGCCAAAGGTATGTTCAACCTTCATGTAGGCTAGTGAATTTCCAACAGAAAAAGAGGCTCAACCCTACCTCTCCCCCCTCCAACAAAACCAAAACCAAAACCAAAACCAAGCCCTGTCATATGGTCAGAAACTATATTCTTAAACCAATCTAATAACTTTATAATTGTGTCCCAACAGCTATGAGGACAATTGAACTTTGAATGAATCAATAAAGTTCATCAACACTCAAGAAAAAAATTGAATGCATGACCTATTTATATGATTCTTTATCCTCTGTTCTTAAATACTATGGAAATTCCATTTTTCATTTAGCTATACCAACATAACTTGTGATCCTTTCTACACTATGCAAAGGTACAGTTTGTTTCCTATGTTGTAAGTCCAACTATCTCTTCACTAACAGCACCATACAACTTTGCTCAAATGCATTGACAATTCCTCTGTTATGTTCCTGATTCCCTAATCCCAGTGCAATTCTACATGAGCTTGGTCTTTGAATGTTTGAATGGGATAACTTTGTTCTGCATTTTCTTCACATCATTAGTCATTGAAGGAAGGCCATTTACGCTGACTGTTATCAAACACATTTCTTCCACACCCAGCCCAATGAAACATCTATAACATGGATTAATTGGTCTACTGTTTAGTGAAGTCACTGTGATCCTGGCTTGCAATCTGATGTAAAAGCCTCCTAGGTAGATGCCCCTGATGCAACTACTTATTCAGTGGAATGTTACATCTATTACAGAGCAATCCAGCTATATAAAGTCTTTGGTTAAGAGTTTGACTCTGAATTGACACCTTTATGTCAGATTGCCAAAAGTCTTTATAAGATGGTTCTGTGTCATTGTCTATCATGCTTCATCTGACAGACAATTTTGGAGGGGGAAAATGCTGTAACTTCTTCATTTCTCTCCTTCCAGAAAGGATTTCTATCAATTTACATAAGGGGATTCTTTGGCACAGGTTGACACATGCCCTCAGTCTTCTGAATGATGGCCATTCCGTGACACTTTGTGGACTATGAATAATCACATAGGATCCTTTGTAAGTAGTATAAATATGGATTTTCAGATGTGGAAGATGTTCTCTTAATAAAAATAGAGGGATTTCAGCATTGTAGATACCATTATATGCCATTCTAGATGCTTATCAGAGACCTATTTCCATGGTGGTTCCTGGTGTTATGTGCCCATTTGGCTTCAGGTATTTATCAGATATGCCAGGACTGCCAATTGAGTTCTAAACATTGTACATAACAGTACAAATAGATAGAAAGTCATTTTAAAAGCATCCTCTCCCTTCCTCCCAGTTTACTTTGAATTGGCTCTTGCAAATAAGCATCCTGGATCAAAGACTTTGCTACAGTTAATAAGAAAATGTTCTTATGCAGAAATAATAATAATAATAGCTAACATTTATACAGTGTTTACTATGCGCCTGGCACTATTTTATCTTCACAATAACTCTCAGAGGTAGGTGCTATTGTTATTTTCATTTTATAGATAAAGAAACTGAGACAAACAGAGGTTAAGTGACTTGCCTACCATCACAAAGCTATTAGAAACAAGAAGGAAAAAAAAGCAAGGAAGTTATACAAACCAGCAAGGCCTATTAATCACCTTTTCTAGTACTCCAGTTTACTCTGATTACAATTATACAAAATCTGAAAGGACTAAGATTAGTTGAAGATAACATTGGATAAGTCTCACTTGAGAGGCATTATTAGAATACTAGATAGATGGAATTCCTTAGAGCCAAACTGAGTGAAGGACCTTCTTCTGAAACATTCTACTCTGCTATACCATTGTCAAATGACTTAACTTTTTTTTTGGATACTTTCTGCTCTGTGGGTTTTTGTGATACTGCTCTGTTATAGTTCTCTTCTTGCCCACATTTATAACCTAAGATATCGCTCAAGCTCAAAACCTTGAAGTAATTTTAATGCCTCCTTCACAAATTCTATAGAATTTACATTTTTAATATCTCCCAAAGCTATGCCCACTCTTTTTCACTCTCAGTTCCACTACCATATCTGAGGTTCTCATTGCCTCATTCTTATAATATCACAAAAGTTTCCTATCTGGTATCCCCACCTCTAATGTCTCTCAATCCCATAGTCTAATATAATATTTTCAATTTTATTTACTGGTCCATACTTAATAGCTGTATAGCTCTGAATAAATAATTACTCTGCTCCAAAATTTCATCTGAAAATCTAGATATCACACAAGGTTGTGGTGAAGATCAAAGAACATTTTATAAAGCAATTTGTAAACTATAATGTAAAAATCAAATGTATTATTAGTAATAATGATAAAGATAACATTAGAAGGTGGCAACAGAAAGGCAATAACCCAGCTAAATTCTCCCAACATTCTCTTCCAAACAACTGTAAAACATGCCTCAAACAGATTTCTGGAGCAACAGAGCTGAGAAAAAGTCAAGGTGAGACTTTTTCCAGCCCAAGACAACTTAACAGGACCGCAAGAGAGGTCTGTGACACCATGTTAAGAACCACCCAACAGGGTACCAAACAGCAATAACAGCTGTAGACCTTGTAGGGTAGCTGCCACAGTAGCAGAAGGAGCTTCTGGAGTTTCAGCTGAGAGATGGTAAAGGGATAATACAACTGGTCAGAAAGAAATTACAATCGACCCTTTGCTGGCACTGGGTATGGCTACCACTAAATGGCAACTTTGTTGTCTATACATAGTTATGGGTTGCAGAGTAGAGAGGGTTATATAAGCACTCTATATATAAGCACTGTATAAATGTTAGCTATAATTATTATTATTATTATTATTATTATTATAGGGTTTCAGGGTAAAGAGGAGTGTTTGTGGTCAGTCACAAGAGAACAGAGGCCCTGGTCACAGTTCCAGAGTAGAGAGGAGCACTAATGCTTGTGGCTTCAGGGGATCAGTGGCTTTTCTTGGGTAAATACCAGAACACAGGCCATGAGAATGGTGATAACACTTCTTGCCAAAACATACCTCATAACCACTGAAAACATGTAGACTCCCAAAACTGACTCTGAAAACAGTAGAACAAAAAGGTCTGAGGCTTGGGACAGAGCCTCCTCATGCCCATATAAGCAGAGTCCACATTTCACATAAAAATAAAAGTCAAGAAACAGACTGGATAAAATTAGAAAAAAAATTACCCATAAAAAGCCACTATGGTGGTAAGGAAGACCAAGACACAAACTCAGAAGAAGGAAACATGAAAACAACTAACAGCAAAGCCTCAAAGGGAAAAAAAAATGCAAATTGGACACAAACCCAATAAGAATTCCTGGAAGAGTTAAAGAAAAAGATAAAAGTGGTAAAAGGGAAAATTGGGAAAAGAAATGAGAGTGATACAAGTGATAAGGAGAGAATTAACAGTCTAGTAAAAGATGCACAAAAATTACTGAAGAAAATAATAGCTTAAAAAACAAAATTGGCCAAATGGTAAGAGGCACAAAAATTCACTGAAAAAAAATTCCTTAAAAATTAGAATTGGACAAGTGGGGGCTAATGACTCTATGAGAAATCAAGAAGCAATGAAACAAAGTCAAAAGAATGGAAAAAAGGAGAAAATGTGAGATATCTCATTGGAAAAAACAACTGACCCAGAAAAATAGATTGAGGAAAGATAATTTAAGAATTATTGGACTACCTGAAAGCCATAATAAAAAAGGGGGGAGCCTAGACATCAAGAAATTATCAAGAAAACTGCCCTGATATCTTAGATCCAGAAGGTAAAATGGAAATTCAAAGAATCTATTAATCACCTCCTGAAAGAGAACCCCAAATAAAAACTCCCAGGGATATCATAGTCAAATTACACAGTTCTCAGGTTGAGCAGAAAATATTGCAAGCAACCAGAAAAAAAAACAATTCAAACATCATGAATCCACAGTCAAGATCACAAAAAAATTAGCAGCTTCTACCATAAAGGAGTGGAGGTCCTGTAATATGATATTCTGGAAAGCAAGGGAGCTAGGGTTACAACCAAGAGTAATCTACACAACAAAACTAAGTGTAATCCTTCAGGAGGAAAAATGAACAGTTAATGAATGCAAATTGAAATATAATTTCCCTTTCTTTTTCTTGGTTTTTTGCAATATGGTTAATAAGGTAATATATTTTGTATGATTTGACACATATAATTGATATCATATTGCTTGCTTTCTCAATGAGTGGGAGAGGGGCTACAGGGAGAGAGAGATTTGGAACTCAAAATTTTTTTAAAGAATGTGAAAATAAATAAATAGGAACAATAATGGTAACAATAAATAATAAGTATAGGTGTTAGTCAGTAATGCCAGTGGAATAGGTTTCCTCAGAATAAAGAGCCTAGTGAGTGTAATTTTGCTCAAATGTATGGTTTTATGTTGCCATTTAGAATGATTATATAGCACCATATATTGACTAACTTATGGAAGCTCATTAAACAAAAATCATGACATTAAGTAAATAACCAAGGACATTTAATGAAAATTAAACTCAAGATAAACTCAGAATTGTGCCTTCTGTAGCATACAAGTATGATGAATAGGAAGGAAGGAAAGAAGTCAGGAAAGAAGGAAGGAAGAGAGGGAGGGAGGGAAGGAGGGAGGGAGGGAAGGGAAGGAGGAAGGAAAGGAAGAAAGTGGAGAGAGAAAAATAGATAGTAGATCAATTTGACTAGAAGAAAAAGTTTATGAAATGGAGTAATAAGAAATAGGCCTGGAAAGTCATATTGTAGCCAGACTATGAAGAACTTTAAATGTCAAACTGAAGCATTTTTATTTTACCATTCAGGAAATAAAGAGCCATCAAAGATCTGTTACTAGGGGAGTGGCATAGTCATATTTGTACTTTGGTTAATTAATTTTGGTGTCTGTGCAGAGGACAAAATGGAAGAGGCTAGATAAAATAGTTGGGTAAAAGGAAGCAATACACATGAGCTCTCCATATAACTGTTTGAATAAAGATCTAAGAAGAGTGCCAGATGATTACGAAATATAAGGATAAACCACAGTGGATCATGTTTCTAGCCCAAGATCACAAATTTGGCTGGCCTAAAAACAAGTGAAAACAGCAAGAAGCTTACAGCTCCCTTGACCACACAAGCTCTCTATGATCATGGCACTAAATACCCAAAGAACATAGCAACAGGACCCCAGATAAAACAGGACAGGTTCATAAAAGGCCATGAAAGTCGCAGCAGAAATACACACATCTTGGCCTTAAAACAAAGTTTAAATCCACAAATTAAGGTTCGAAGAATCAGTGAAAAAAGGATCAACTGCATTATGATGTCAGGGATGCTGAGCCACAAAGCCAGAAAAGAATAATTCCAAAACAAATACAAGGAAAGCCTCAAGAAAAACATATCTTCCTCTGAAAAATCGATTATAATTCTTAGAAGAAATAAAATAAAATTTTTTTTAAATGCAATTTATTTATTTAACATATTTGGTTTTCAGCATTGATTTTCACAACAGTTTGAATTACAAATTTTCTCCCCATTTCTACCCTCCCCCCCACTCCAAGATGGCTTCCAAATTTTAAATTGAAATGATATTGTATCAAGTGACTACTACAGGAGAGAACTGGAAACTAGCAGCTTAGCGCACACACACACACACACACACACACACATTGTATCAAAGTAAAAGAGCTAGAAAAAAATTAATAATAAAATTCATCTAGAAGAACAAAAGATCAAGAACAACAAGAGAAGCAATGAAAAAAAGTGGGGGTTTTTGTTTGTTTGTTTTTTTAGAAATGTCCTAGGAGTTCCAGATTTCAAACTATATTATGAAGTGGTAATCATCAACACAATCTGGTACTGGCTGAAAAACTGAGTAGTCAATCAGTGGAATAGATTAGGCACACAATACACAGTAGTAAATGACCATATTAATCTAATATTTGATGAACCCAAAGATCTAAGCTTTGTGGGCAATAACACAATATTTTTTAAAAATTGCTGGGAAAACTGGAAAGCAGTTTGGTAAAAACTAGGTATAGAACAAAATCTCACATACTTTTATACTAAGGTAAAGCCAAAATGGATGAATAATTTAGGCATAAAGGAGGAGAGCATAATTAAATTAATGAAGCATGGGAAAATGTACATGTCAGATCAGTGCTGGTAAGGGAAGAGTTTAACCAAACAAGACATAGAGATGATCAAGGAAAGTAAAATGAATAATTTTGATTGCATGAAATTTTAAAAAATTTGTGCAAAATTACCCCAAAATTAGAAGGAAAATGGGAAATGGGGGAAATTTTTACATTAGGTTTCTCTAACCAAGGACTAATTTCTCAAATACGTAAAGATCAGAGCCATTCCCTAGTTGATAGTCAAAAGATATTAACAGACAGTTTTCAGAAGAATAAATCAAAGGTGTTAATAGTCACATTTTTTTTAAAAAATGCTCTAAATCACTACTAATAACTCTGAGATACCACCTAATATCTGCCAGATTGTCTAACAGGACAGAAAAGAAGAATAATAAATGATGCAAGGAATGTTGAAAAATTGGGTCACTAATGCATTGTTGATGAAGTTGCAAACTAGTTATATCATTAAGGCACAATTCATGACTTCAAAAATAACCATGAATATGCCTGGATGGTCCAGAATCACAGGATATAAGGAATTCTCTAAGTAGAAGGCAGAGAAGTTAAAGCATTTATTGAAACTCAAAAGTAGCAGACTCATGTACGAGTGTCCCCAATTCAACATCCTGGCAAGAACCTTCCAAAACCAGTATGCCCATCTCACAGTAATGACCAGGAGGCCACAGAAAAACATTATGGTAGCAAGCCAAGCCATATTGGTGCTTCCCCCCGCCAATCCCCACTCCCCGCCCAATGCCAGGGCCCTCCAGCAAGAAGACCACCCACTGGCCTCAAGCCCTGGCTCAGCACTCTGCGGTCTCCATGAAGGTCAGTCCTGTTTTTCTGTAGCCCCTGCCACCATTGCGGCTGTTTCCGCCACAATCTCCAAGCTGTGTTCCCGCTAGCTGACTGCTTCCTCTCTCCTTCAGCTCTTAATTGCTCTCACCAACTGCCTCACCAACTGCCTGTTAGCTCTGCTCCAACAGTTCAGCAAGCTCCTCCCACCACAGGCTTCATGTCATCACATGGACCAGAACTCAGGAACCTACCATTGACTTCAGTCATAGCCACTCCCCCCAGGATGCTGAGAGCCCCGCCCCCAAAGCCCACTCAAATGGGTGGGAAAGATCTTCCCATTCAGATTGCCTTTACACTAATACAACCATTCTGGAGAACAATTATGAGCTATGCACAAAAGGGTGTAAAACTGTGCATTCTTTTTGTACACCAAAGAGATCAAAGAAAAAACAAAAGGATCTATTTGTACAAAAACATTTATAGCAGTTCTTTTTGTAGTGGCAAAAAATTGAAAATCGAGGCGATATCCACCAAATGAAGAATGGCCATACAAGTTGTGGTATGTGACTGTAATAGTGGAATACTATTGTGCCATAAGAAATAATAAACAGGATTATTTCATAAAAACCTGGAAGACATGTAAAGTCATGTGACATGCAGTTAGCAGTAAAAAGGAGAACATTGTACATGGTAGCAGCAATATTATAATAATGATAAATTGTGAAAGAACTAGTTATTCTGATCAAGAAAATGATTCAAGACAATTTCAAAGGACCCACGATGAAAAATGCTACCTACCTCTAGAGAGAGAACTGGTGAACTCTGAATGAAAATGAAGTATACTTTTTAAACTTTCTTTATTTTTCTTGATCTTAGTTTGTCTTTTTTCTTTTGTAATGTGGCTAATATGGAAATGTTTTGCATGATGTCACATGTGCAATAATATTACATTGCTTGCCTTTTCAAGGAGGTGGGAGGTGCAGAAGGGAAGGAGAGAATTTGGAACTCAGTTTTTTAAATAAATTTTTTTTACAATTTTGCACATAATTAGGAAATATTTAATGAAATAAATAAAATATATATTGTAAAAAATTAGTTAATAACCAAGAGTAGTTTACCCAGAAAAAATGAATGTACTCCTGAAAGGGGAAAGAGTAGAGAGTTAGTGAAATAGGAGATTTCCAAGATTTCCTGATGAAAAGAACATAGCTTAGTAGAAACTTTCAAATACAAACACAGGAGTCAAGAGTAAATCAAAAAGCTAAATATAACTGAGCACTTGGAAGGTAATTTAAAAGAATGAAGTGTCTGCATTCTAATGGAGTGCATAATGCAAATATAACTACAGAGTCCTAAGGCCATCAGGGGTCATACATCAAGTCAATTAAGGCACAAGATTTGAGAAATATTTTGTTATGTTTTGTGATGTTAAAAGAGGAAAGAGAAAGGAAAGAAGAAAGCATCAGGGGAAAGGGAAAGAATGATTGGGGAGTATGGAATTTATTAGGCTGTGCAAGTAGAGAAGTCTATGTAAACAGAGAAGTTGTAGGTGAAGCAGACATCATTTGAATCTCATCTTTGTCTGAACTGATTAAAGGAAGATAAATACACACACACACACACACACACACACACACACACACTCACAAACACTCACACAGCATTCCATATACAAATACATTCCACCCAATTGGGAAACCAGGGAAATACAAAGAGAGAAATCCAGGGAACAAAAGGGAGGATAGATTCATGGGGCAATTAGACATCAACAGAAGAACACAAAACTTGCATGAATTGTAAAAAAAAAAAAAGGTAGGGTGTTAAAAGTAAAGAAAGAAATTATAAGAAATGGCCCAGAAGCTTATTGCAACAACTGTGGACTCATGGTGAAGAGGACCCTCCTATTCCATAATCCTCTTCTTGAAAGCAAACAGAAGAAAAAGTAAGAGAATGGGATGGAGGGAAATCATATTTAATAACCATAACTGTGAAGATGATTGAGATGAATCCATCCATAAAATAGACGTAAATACCAGAAAGGATAGGAAAGAAGTATTCAGCAAAATATACTGTCTTCAAGCAACATACATGGAACAGATGATCCACAACAAGCTAAAATAAGGGGCTGTAACAAAATGTATTATGTTTCAGATCATTTTTTTCATGGATGCATCGATGATGACCAAAGGGATAGCAAAAATAAGCTTAATTAAAAGAGTTATGCAGGGAAACTACATTTTCCGACAAGTGCCAAATTAAATTAATTAATGTCAATACTTTAAATGTACACATTTAATCTATACATAGCATCTATATACTTAAAGGGAAAAACAAATGAGTTAGGGGAAGAAACAGTAAAACTAGAATAGTGTGGAAACTGCATTGTTCCCTTTTCATAGTTAGACAAATTAACCTAAAAATAAATGAGAAAGCATCCAATAACTTAACAGAAGTTTAGAAAAATTACGTAGACTAGAATTGGGCAAGGGAAAGTGAATGATGTTATAAGACACCAAGAAATAATAAAACAAAATCAAAAGAATAAAAAAATAGAAGAGAATATGAAACATCTCATTAGAAAAACAACTGATCTGGAGAACAGATCAAGGAGCGACTATATAAGAATTGTTGGACTACCTGAAAGTTATGATCAAAAAAAAAGAATTTTGATGCGATATTACAAGAAATTATTAAGAAAAATGCCCTGAAGTTATAGAACAAGAAGGCAAAGTAGAAATAGAAAAAAAAATCTACCATTCATGACCTAAAAGAGATGGCAGGAAGAAAGCTTACAGGAATGTCATAGCCACATTTCAAAGCTCCT
Organism: Trichosurus vulpecula; assembly: GCF_011100635.1. NCBI lineage: Eukaryota > Metazoa > Chordata > Mammalia > Diprotodontia > Phalangeridae > Trichosurus > Trichosurus vulpecula. The sequence goes on from NC_050580.1 coordinate 135,293,819, forward strand.
GGATTAAGGTGGAAAATTGCAAACAACAAGAAAAAAAAATTTATATACAAGACCTAGCAGCTTCTATTGCTATGTAGGTCTTGGAACATTCTATTTTGAAGAGCAAAGAGCTAAAGTTGTGACCAAAAATAACTTACCCAGCAAAGTTGAGTGTAATCTTGAATGGAAAAAATGGACAGCTAACAAAGTGAAAAATATTCAGGTATTTGTGACAAAAAGACAAGAACTTAATGGATAATTCAATATAGAAGAACCAGAAGAAATATAAGGAAAATGTTAAAGACAACTTATAAAGGGATTTATTAAGGTCAACCTCTTTACTTCTTATATATGAAAATATTATCAGTATTTTTAAGATGGTCATCATTACTCGAGCACTTTAAAAGAAATATTTGGGCTAAGCTGAGTATGATGGGGTGATTCTAAAAAAACAAAATTAGGTAGTAAATGGTAAAAAGAATCATTTATCTTATACAAAGGGGTGGGAAAGGAAGAACTTATTACAGAGTAAGAAGGCTGGGGTAGAGGGCTGGTAGTGCTGCAACCTTACTCTCATCAGATCTGGGTTAAAGAGGGAGCAACATATACATCTAAAAGGGCATAGAAGTCTTCTAAACTTATAAAGAAATATGAGGTAAATGGGGAGAAGATAAAGGAGGAACTTTTAGAAGTATGAGTAGATTAAGATTTAGGAGGGTGGGGTAAAGGAAAGAGAGGGCCTTTTAGAAGGGTATGTAGATTAAGATTTAGAAGGACTGGGTAGAGAATAAGGAACAGAAGGGTGAGGGGGAAGGATAAGTAAGGAATTCTTTTAAAGGGTGTGGATTAGGGAGGTAGTGGTTAAAAGTAAATTAGAAATATGAGGACAAATCATAGCAAGTCAATAATTTCATTAAAGAGATGAGACAACATATTAAAACCTATGGGTGACAGCAAAAACAGTAAGATGAAAGTTTGCAATTCTAAATGCTTACATCAATAAAACAGAGAAAGAGTAGCCCAATGAAAAGGGTATGCAATGTAAAAAACTAGGAAAAAAAACCTAAAAACCCCAAACTAAACACTAAATTGAAAATCCTGACAATTAAAAAGTGAGATTAATAAAATTGAGTGTAAAAACCCATTGAATTAATAAATAAAAGTAGCTGGTTTTTTGTGGAAAAAAACAATAAAATAGCTAAACTTTGGGTTAATGTGATTTTTTTAAAGAGAATGAAGAAAACCAAATCACTAGTATTAAAAAAAATCAAATTGGTAAATATGCCAGTAATGAAAATAAAATCACAGCAATTATAAGGAGTTATTTTGTCTTATTATATGCCAATAAATTTAACAATTTAATTGAAATAGAAGAATATTTATAAAAATATAAACTGCCTAAATTAGCAGAAGAGGAAATAGAATATCAAAATAGACCAATTTTAGAAAAAGAAATTGAACAGATCATAAATGAGCTTCCTAAGGAAAAAGTACCAAGACCAGAAGTTTTTCCATGTGAATTCTATCAAACATTTAAAGATCAATTAATTCCAATATTAAATTATTTGGAAAAATAGGCAAAGAAGGGATCTACTAAACTCCTTTTATGAAACAAGTATGATACCAATACCTAAATCAGGAGGAGTAAAATTAGAGAAAGGAAATTATAGGTGAATTTCACTGATAAATATGAATGCAAAAATCCTAAATAAAATACTAGCTAAAAGATTACAAAAATACATTACAAAGAGTATACATTGTGTCCAAGTGGCCTTTATACCTGGAATGCAGGGAGGGCTTAACACAAGGAAAACTATTAACATAATTGATAATATCAATAATAAAATTAAGAAAAATCATATGATTATATCAATAGATGCTGAAAAAGTTTTCAATAAAGTATAACAATCATTTCTATTATTAAAAAAACTTGAAAGAATGGGTATAAATGTATTTTTCCTTAAATTTATAAAAAAAAAACATTTGCCTAAAGTTATCAGCAAGCATTATTTGTGACAGTGATAATCTCGAAGCCTTCCCAACAAGATCAAGTGTGAAATAAGGATGCCCACCATCACCAATATTATTCAATATTATATTGGAAATCCTAAAAATAGCTATAAGAGAAGAAAAATAAATAGAAGGAATAAGAATAAGAAATGAGATAATAAAAATATCTGGTCTTGCATTTGATATAATGATATACTTAAAAAATAAGACTCAACTAAAAAGTTAGTTGAAACAATTAAAAATTTTAGCAAAGTACCAGGATATAAAATAAATTCACAGCAATCATCACCCTTCCTATATGTCACAAACAAAACCTTGCAAGAAGAGATGGTAAGAGATACTCCACTTAAAATAACTTAAGACAGCAAAAAATACCTGGGAGTACACCTGCCAGAACAATTGCAGAAATGATATGAACAAAATTGTTTTTAAAAATCTTTAAATACAAATAAAATCAGATTTAAATAATTGAAGAAATATTAATTGTTCATGTATAGGCAGGGCCAATATAGTAAAAATGACAATTTTACCAAAACTAAGAACAACTTTGAGCAACTAATTCATTTTGACTATTATAAATACCCAAATTAAATACAAAGTACATATGAGGGAAGACACTCTCTGCATCCAGAAAAAGAACTGATTAATAAAAGCATGTATAGAATGATTTTACATGTGATAAGTATTTGTGTCTAATTGTAGTCATCTCTAGGGCAGGAAGGAAAGGAAAAAGAAAGTTACATGATAACTTGATTATACATTTTAAAAGAATAGCCAATTGTACATAATAGATTTGGAGTTTCTTATGCAACCATCTTGTTTTTCTGTTCTACTATGTTATGGAAATGCTTGTTTTATTTCTTAAGTTCAGAATAAAATAAATAAATGTTTATGAAAAAGAAAAGTTTTGTATGATAGAACTCTGGAGTTTACTGAATGGGAATAGACAGAAAAATAAAGGATTGTCAGCTTCGTTTGTCATTGTTACAAAAATTCACTGTGTATCAGAGCATAAAGATCCTCACGTACAAATTCAGAAAAGCTGAATAAATACAAAACACCTTCTTTGCTGACCAGAATGCAATGCAATTATATTTAATAAATAACTATTGAAGATGACAATAAAAATTAACTTTACACTAAATAACCTACTACAAAAGAATTAATGGATCAAAGAGCAAAACATAGAAAATATAGACAATTTCATTAATGATAATGACAACAATGAGATAACATCCCAAACTTTGTGACATGCAGCCAAAAATAAAATCCTAAGGGGAAAATGTATATTTCCAAACACATTCATTAACAAAAGAAAGTATATATCAACATATTAGATATGATATAACTGGGGAAAAACTCTGGAAACCAACAAATTTAAAACTTCACTTAACCACCAAAATAAAGATCTGGAAATTAAAAAGGAAAGTTTTAAAAAATAGTTATATTAATGAATAAATTAGAAGCAAGAATAAATTATAAAAATAATAAAATTCTTAAAAAATAAAATTAATTATAAATGAGAGACTGCTTATAACACATTCTCCATCATACAATTTAATTTAAAAAGAAAAGGAAAACTAAATTAAAAGGATCAGAAATGAAATAATAGAATGGATTGAAAAGAAGATTGTTATCAAGAATCAGAAAAGTCTTCTCAAAGAAGGACTTCACTAGGCAGAGAGAATGGAATTTCAAATACAAAGAATGGGATAATAGCAAAATCTTATAGTTGGGATTCTGGTTTTCGGATTATAAGGACTAGTGTAGTTTAGTCCAAATGTAGATTGTATTAGGGTACTGGAAGATAAGTTTAGGTTAGAAACAGGTTTTAGGGTATATTAACTGTTAGACCAAGGAATTGGGATATAATTCAGTAAGCAATGGAGAGCCACTGGAGGTTTTGGGGTAGTGGGATGATTTAATGAGAATTTTTCAATAAGAAGTAAAATAGACCAAAATGTATGAGATGGGAATGGGGAGAGTTTGGTAGTAGGAATAAGTGACTATAGTAATAGCACAAAAATAAGGTCATGAGGATCTGAACTATGGTAAGTGCAGTGAGAATAGAAAGCACTTTTGAAAGACATTTCATCGAGTTAGATTATAAAGGATTTAGAGAGGAGGTGACAGAAATTGCGTTGGGGTTTTTAGCCTGACCAATAAAAGTGTGTACCATTAATAAAATTAGTGAAGTCAAGAAGATAAACTAGACTGAGGGGTACCACTTTGAGTTTCCATGTATTTGGGAAGTTATAAGAAACATTACATTTTTTCTCTCTAAGAATTTCCTTTCTTCAATGAACTGCGTGAATTAATGAACTGGGTTACAAAGGTTGATGGCCCAAAGGGGTATTCAATTTATTCCGTGCTTTTTTCCCACCTTTGCTAGGCCTATGTTTACAAAGAGTATTCATTCAGCATCTATTTTTTGACCATCTGAAATGTAAAGGTATTGAAAGGAATAAAAAATAAACTAAATACATAGAATCCCTGAGACTTGAAGTTACACATATGAAGCAGGTAACAATTTGAAATAATATATAATTATTGAAATGAGTCATATATACAAGTACAAAATAGGATTTGTGAAGAAGGGCAGGGTTAGGTGGGCCCCAGCAGTCCAAGAAGTCCTCAGAAAGTAGAAACTGAATTGGGCCTTCCACAGTAATAGATTTTGTCTCAGAGGAAAGAAGGGGGAAATTCACCCCAAGAAGTGGGAATAGGTTGATATTTGCAAAGTCATATTCCTCTAATTACTGTAGAATATTATCATATTCTGCATCCTGACCTCAAAAAATCATATTCTGGGTGGAGGCAGAAATTGTTCTTGGTCATTTTTTTGGTTTATTTCACTTGTGTAGTAGTCATTTTGTGATTAATCGAATTTAATATCAAATACCTTTATTTTACCGTGTTGAAAAAGGCTTAGAGCAACATGTAAGCAGGAGCTATTATTGACTTTTAGTTGTAAACAGGGTTCAAAAAAGTGTGTATAGGAGTGTCAAGAAAGTAAAAATCCAATCCCAAGCCAAGTCCTCAACAGCAATATTAATTAATAAGAGAAACTATGTCCCAAAGAAAATTTTTGAAAAATTACTATTCTTTTCATTCTTTGCATTGGTTTTCAATTGCAACTCCAGGATTCTGATAGTGAATCTAACATGGTAGGTTTTTTCTTCTATCTGATCATCATCAGTTGAACCCTCTTGTTTTTATTCTCTCTCGTGATCTACCATTAAATCTCTACTTCCAACACGGCAATTGGCTGCACATAATAAGAAGGGACCTGCATTTAGCCTAAGGTAACTTTGTAGTCAACAATTCCCTGAATTTGCACAAACCCACTTAGCTTTTTTTTCTTCTTTTTTTTAAATGGTATTCTAGTTAAAACGGTGTCTAATTATTTGAGAAAGTTTCTCAGATATAGGTGTACATGTACATATATCACACGAGTTATCTTGTGTATTTCACTATCCTTAGGTTTACAAGTAGGAGAATGTACATGTGTAAGTGTGTTTATGTGTGTATAGATATTTGTGTGTAGATATATGTATGTTTATGTATAAGAGTTGGTTTCATATACATATGTATACGTGTGCGTATTGTAGATATATTTGTGTATGTGTATGTATGTAGATGTGTGTAGATATATAGGGGTATGTGTATTTTTGCATGTAAAGGCAGCTAGGTGGCACAGTGGGCATGGAGTCACAAGACATAAGTTCAAATCTGGCCTCAGACACTAGCTGTGCTACCCTCAGCAATTCATTTAACTTCTATTTGACTTAACCCACTGAAGAAATAAATAATAAATCTAGTATTGTTGCCAAGAAAACCCCATGGACAGTATTGGTCCACAAGGTCACAAAGAGTCAGACACAATTCAACAACTAAAGAACAATGATACATGTCTATATGTGTATAGGTAATATACATATATATATGATATATTATACCTATATATGCATATAAGGATATGCATATATTTAAATAGGCATATATCAAAACAGTAGCTTTTGAGGAAGTATTAGTAAAAATAAGTCAATAACTTTGACCCCCGAGAAAGTACAATACCTATCACAGAAGCAAGCATACTGTAAGTGCTAAGTTAGTCCCTCTTGATTGGACTTTTTTGCTGCCTGGACTTAATTGGAGGGGGCCTTGACTACAAAAGAACATCTTTTCAACTATATCTGCAATTTCTTAGGTAGAGGAAGAAATTCCCTCACCTGAAATAGATGAGCAACTACTCTTCAACTTATAGTCAAAGGTACTAGGGTCATCAGGGGTGAAGAGACTTGCCCAGGATCCTTTGTCCAATAGGTTTGTCAGAAACCAGAGTTAAATCCAGTGTTTCTTAACTTCAATGTTCTCTCTAAGTACTATAGCATGGTGAGAGAGGGGCTGAGAGACAGAAAGCTAAACATAGAAGTTTGAAGGAACCTAATGTACAATTGGGATTATAGGATATATTTTGTTCTTGAAGAGGACTTACAAACAGAGTCTTTTAGGTCAAGGGTTTTTTTTCTTTTTGTTTTTTGTATACTAAGCAACTAGTACAGTGAATTGCACCAGGTAGACACGTAATAAGTGTTTGTTCAATTTAATTTACTGATGTATAAACTCAGAGAAATTTAGAGGGGTTAAATTACTTGCCCAAAGTCGCACAGGTATAAATTACACAGGTGTAAATGATGGAGATATGTTGTGAACCAAGCTCTTCTGATTCCAAATCTAATTATCTTTTACACTGTTCCATGCTTCCTCTCTGACAGAAGGCAAGGAGGTAGGTTGGAACCAGACCATGGACAGTGTTAAATGTTAAAGCAAGAAAAAGTGTGTATTTTCTACTAGAGGTAATACAATGCTCTTGAAGGTATTTTCCCCCCTATTCATGGATGTGACATCTTTAGACATGCTTAGAAAGATTGTTTTGCTAGATACATGAAGGGTGTTTTAGAAAAGTGAGAGATTATAATTGGGAAGAACAATTAAGTGGCTATTATAATAGTCTATGAAAAAAAGTGGAGAAGATTTTAGGTAGGATAATGGCGGTGCATGTGAAGAGAAGGGATGGAAGTGTGAGAATTAGAATCAACAAAATGACAATTGATTAAGTTTGAGGGAAGACAGAGAGGTAACAGTCAGCAATGTTTCCAAAAGTCGTTAAGCTGGGTGATTAAGGATGATGGTTTCCAAAACTGAAAATTTTTAAGAAGGACCAGATTTAGGGAAAATGACAATGAATTCCCTTTGGGGTTGACTGAGCATGAGATGGCTATAGCCATAGGCATAGGGAGTTGGTAAAATAGGATTAGATTTCAGAATAAAGATTAGCACTACACAGGCAGGCTTGGGAGATATCATTTTAGGGATTATATTTGAACCCATGGAAGTTATATACTATCTTTCTACTCAGGAACATACAAAAACATTGCATTTTCATTACTTGGGCTATATTAGAAGTTTATGGAATGACCAAGTTCCTTAATAATATTGTTATCTCAGTTCTCATTTGAAGAAAAGAGCAACAACATTTGTATTGGTCAAATACATCAGCCTGAAACTCAAACATAGACCATGTGAAAGCAATTTAAACATCTGCCAGTAGATAATGTTACCTATCATATATAATATATATATATATAATATATATAACAATGAAAATCAGAGCCATCTAATATAAAGTTTAAACAATGAAGAAATAATTTACCATGAAGTTACATATGATGCATCCAGGTCTCTTACCATAAATAAATAAATAGATATAGAGAAACAAACAAACATAAATAAATGAAGGAATGAATTAAAAAATCAGAGCAAACTAAATATTAGAAATCTAAAAGTGTCCAATGAGGAATTTAAGGTTATTTGATATTTTATTGTTAGTTGAATGATATAAGCAAATATTTAAGACTTTTAGAGTCTCTATTAAAAATAACATACTACATATTATTATTATTATTATAAAAGAAGAGAGCACCCATTTATCAAGTACCTACTATGTGTGCTAATACTGTACTAAGTGTTTTATAATTATTATCTTATTTGGTTCTCACAACAACCCTGTGAAGTAGGTGTTCTTATTATCTCCACTCTACAGTTGAAGAAACAGAAGTGAACAGATGTAAGTGACTTGCCCAGTCACTCATCTACTAAGTATCTGATACCATATTTGAACTTAGGTCTTTCTGAATCCAGACCTAGCACTCTATCGGCTGTACCACCTAACTGCCATTAGAGAAGGAGGAGGAGGAAGAGAAGGAGGAGAAGGAGGAGGAAGAGGAGGAGAACAAGAAAAGAGAAACATTTGTGCACATTTTTTCCCAATGAGAGGAAAAATGTGATTTTTTTTTGGCAGGAGAAAGGGAATGATATACAATCTCCATGGGTCTTGATGACAGAATCAACCCAGGAGTGGTAGCTGAGAAATGTCCTGAGACCTGGAAGGACTGACAGTACAAATCAACCCAATTTGGTTAGTGAAATCTTCCACAGCGATATCTCTGATAGTGAGGTCCCAGGAGCAAATGATGGGCCATTGAAGATGAAAGAGTCCAGTATCAACACTAGATAACAAGCATGAGCCAGAGAAAAAGGATTCATGATTTTTGAGTACAGGTCAGTAATGGGGCAATATCAGGATCCAAAGGGCAAACAGGAAAGCATGGCTTAGGGAAATGTAGGATACATGATGAAAGAAAACAAGATACACTTTCAGTTCAACTCACTCAATGTGGTGAACATACCAACATCCCCTTGAGTTACAGTATCCAGAGCTAACTCTGGCAATCTTTATCCTTTATTCATCTCAATGAACTTCACTTGGTGCTGACTATACTGCCTGCCAGCTGCTAAGAGTGTGTCCTGGGAATTTGCTGTGCTTGTGCAGAAATCAAAGGAGAAAGATTTGGTTTTATGTAATCTCTGTCCTGAAGGTTTATTTTTGTTTATAGTTTGGTACATAAAAGTTATTCTTTCAGTTAATATGACTCTATTTTATAGAAATATTTTAAAGGTAGAAAAATGATAAAGATGAAGCTTTGGCGATGTACATTGCTCTCCTTAAATAACACAAAACTAACTGCATCCACCTAACCCTAACCTTTAAGCCTTGGTAAAAGCCTTAAGAATTTTTTTTTCTAAAACAAGGATCTTGCGCACAATGTTCTCACCATAACAAATGCTTATTCCATTTGTCCACGTTGGTGTACAGTATAAGTGAAGAGCTTCTTTCCAAGTCAACTTGACCATGAAGAGTTGGAAGGTGCAGAGCCTGTAAGATGTCTGTTGTACTTTGAATGCTAGAAGAGAGAGAGAGGGAAAGGGAGAGGAGAGAAGGAAGAGGGGAGAGGGAGGAGAGAGAAAGAGAAAGAAAGAGAGAGAGAGAGAGAGAGAGGGAGAGAGAGAGAGAGAGAGAGAGAGAGAGAGAGAGAGAGAGAGAGAGAGAGAGAGAGAGAGAAATTCAAGTTATTGAAGCAGAAACTACAAAGAGACATAAAAGATTAGACAGACATCAGAAAATTCACTGCAGGGGGTTGCAAGGAAAAAAAGATGGGGGACAAAAATCTATTACAAACAAAAATAAAGTCTTTTAAAGTTTAAGGGGAAAATAGTCTTGCTCTGTGAAAAGACGGTGAGACATGTTCATTGATCTTTTTAAGAGACAACAAAAAATTGGCCGACAACTGAATAAAAGAAAATGAAGCTCCATTAACACAATCTGTCGAAAGACAACTCAGATAAATTGATCAATGCAGTACAAATCATTTCTAACCTTTCCCCCTATTTGGAGAGGATGTTTTTTTCAAGAGAGTAAACAACATACATCATCAACTTCAAGTGCTTTTTAGATGGCTTTTCCAGCAATAATGGAAATGGAGAATTTCTGGAACTAAGCATGTAATACTTTTTTCCCCCTCTCACTGTTATTGGTCAAGAGACTATCAATACATTGAGGAAGATTTAAGCAAACTGTTTTATAACTTTCCCATTGGTGATTTCTCCTTTGGGCTGTGTATGTGTGTGAATAAGCATACAAGTACATACACACACACAAACATACACACATAAACACACATTTATTTTTAAAGGGGATGGAGCTTCATAATAAGGACAGACACCTACACAGAACTGTAAATAAAACATTGACATAAAGAATTTTTCATTTTAAGACATCTCTGAAGTATAGTTATTAAAACATGGAGCTTAAGATGTTGAATTTGGCAATGAGTTAAAGAGGGGAAAACATTCATTTATTGTGGAAAAGGGGATCTTGATCTTTTAAGAAGTTTCATTAGGATTACAAAAATTCAGAGCTCTATCCTTTATATTTTATTATGATGTATTTATATGACATTTTGTTATTTATTCATCTGATACTTTTAGGCTTGCAAAGTGTTTTAGAAATAATAATAGTAATTACAATAATAATATATATTTAGTGCCTACTATGTGCCAGGCACTGTGCCAATTTCTTAATTATCTCATTTTATCTTCACAAAGATTCCGCAAGGAAGGTGCTATTATGACCTCCATTTGATAGATGAGGAAACTGAGATCCAAAGAGGTAAAATATTGCATTAATTCATTCAGATGACATCATTATGTGTGGTTGGGGGAGTCTGCCTTGTGATTTCAGCAGTGTACGGAACTCATGGTATGGAAATTTCCTCCACAGATCAAAGAAACTCATTGGTAACTGGCATAAAAATATCTTAACTTAGTATCTCTACTGATATGTCTACACACACACTACTATGTCTTCATGGTCTCAAACATCCATATATGGAGAAAAATAATTTAATTTTTAAATGTATCTAAATTTCCAAATATACCAGATTTGGAGCCATGTCTACAGTAGATCCAGATATTCAAAATTTTTTTTAAATTTTGTATCTGATGTTTGCTTATATGTGAACTGATTTTTAAGTGCTGCAGAAGGAATGATTTACTTAGAAAAATCCCCAGCATTCATAAAGAATTCATTCATATTCCTGGATTTCTCAATCTGATATGCCAAAGGATTTCTAAAGGCAGCATGGGTTTTTAAAACCTTGCATCTGAGAGGAAAATTATCTTTGGGAGGGAGTGGGTGCAGAGAAATGTAGAGAGGGAGAGAAAGAGGCAGAAGTAGAAATAGACACATACTGACAAAGGAGAGTCACACAGAGAGCCATGGTTAGTAATAGTGGCTTGAATGTTACTTTTTAATCCCCAATAAAATTAGTTTTAGGGAACTTATCTTTTACTTCTTCAAATAATTCAGTGATCAAATTCTTCAGGTTATGATAAGTGAGAACTATACTAAAGAGGGAGTTGCCTCCTATGTGAGTTAAGATGCTGCATTTAGGTTATATTTGCTGTAATTCAGAACAATCGTGAAGGATCACACAGTACCTGCCTATTATCACAAACCTTCTTATTAATAAAGATGAATTCCTCAACAGCTAAGTGAAATTAGGTCAGAATTTTCAGGCACACACAATATATGCATACATATACACACATTTATGTACATATACATATATATTTATATACATGTGTATATGTGTTAATCAAGAGAGACAGAAACACACCATAGGAGGGAGAAGGAGAAAGAAAAGACAGGAGGGCAGAGTAGGAGACAAGAGAGAAATTCTAGGAAAGAGGCATCAGGCCTCCCGCACCCCAATATCCCTTTTGTTGACACAGGAACTCTTCGAAAAATCATCTTGGATGAAATACCATCTGCCTCATTTCATGTACATATAGTACTTTTTTCAAGTACCCTTGTAGAACCCTATTAGAACATGCATTTGTATGCCTGATCTCCATTTTAATGATGTAAATGATGCACAGAATGGATTTCTGGGTTTCCTTTCTGTTTCACCCTTCAGAGAAGATAGCTTCTACATAGGCAAAGAACTTCAACATGAAATAAGCTGCTATCATTCCACCCAGAGGAGTAATTTGATGCAATTGAAAGCACCTGGTCAATGAGGAGGTGAAGGGGAAAAGCAAATCATTTATTCTTGACAACTCACTCTTGACAATGCATTTGTGATGTTGCTGCTGAATACTTTTTGAGGCTTTCTGTGAATAAACCCAAATGAAACTATGATAAAACTAAATTTATCAAATTTCCTTGATTTTCCCACTAGTTGACTCTGGGGCCACAGTTACACCATACAGACCATCTGGATTTGGGTCAACAGACCACAATTCATTCTTTACCTGTCAAATTCTTTCTCTTGACCCTTACTTTTTCTCCCTGTTTTAACAGTTTTTTTTTTTATCATAACATCATAAAGGTATTTCCTTGTTTCAAAAATTCAATATTGCAACATCTTGTTTCTTATGTAGAAAGCACATATTCACAGCTGATATTACATTTAGATTATATTACCAAATTTTAATAAAATCTCCAACTAAAAAAATTGATGTTTGAAGATTTGGATAATTCATTTCATTTCCTTTTTTTTGGTTAGATGAAGAATTTATGTATCTGTCACATCTTAGGGAGATCCAATGGTGCCTTTGAGAAATATGTAAGGAGGAAAATGGTGTTTTAAAGTATAAAGCCCAATATCTCTATATTTTATAAACCTGCAGAATGATTTAGGTCAGGTAACCCCAACCAAGAGCAACAAGAGGCTGTAGGAGCCAACTTCACATGAAAGCTTTCCAATTGTGCTACATAAAGGAGTATGCAGGAAAGCCCTTTGATCTTTCTAGCTTTTTTTTTATAAAATTCACTTCCAGTACTAGTCCTCAAGATCTCCATTTTTTTTTTGAGGTGGGGAGGAAGTAGAATTTAAGATAATAGTGAAACAAGGCAGCATTGCATAATAAATTGAGAGGAACTCTAGAAAGGCTCTTATCTTCTGACTTAAATACCTCTGTTCAAGTCTAGCCTCTAATGTACACTCTGTGTGAACCTGGGCAAGTCATTTAACTCCTTACCACTCCCAGGCAATTCCCTAAAGCTGAAAGTTAGGAAGCAGTTGAAGATCTTCCTTATTACAGAATTACTGGGAATTTCCTTCACTAATGAAATCATGAGTCCAGTTTGTGTGTGTGTGTGTGTGTGTGTGTGTGTGCGTGTGTGTGTGTGTGAATATTTTAAGTGTTTTTCAATGTAAACAATACAAGAAAAACAAGAATGAGATAGTTCAGGTTTAATAGCACATGTGTGCATTTTCTTTGCATTTACTGTCCCCCATCCCAGAAACTTTTCTTTAGGTCTAATTCCCTAGCAATAAAGGAAATAGCTCAGATTCTGTCAAGAATGCCACTGATTTAAGTTTCATGATTTCTGATCTGAGATATAGATAATACAAAAACAATCATTAGGCTGAAAGTGGACTAAAATATATATTTTTTTTAAAAACAGTTATTTATCATGCTATCTTCCTACCACAAAAGAAATTTAAATTTAATTCTTGTAGTGTTAGTTATATGGTAAAAATGTGGACCACTTTTTGAATTAGCATCACTAAGGCATAGCTTGGGAATGGCTTATTGGCCATTCAGAGATATTTTCATAAGACTGGAAGCTGTATTTACATGTGTGTAAAGCAGTTTGGAATTTAATTGCCTTTTTTTCTCCAACAGTAAATAAGCATGTAGATCAGGGTTTCTTCCTTTACCTCTCTTACTTGATTTTCAAAATTCTTTTTGAGCTCTTCCGTGGCCTGAGATCAATTCACATTTTTCTTAGAGGCTTTGGATATAGGGACGTTAACTTTGTTGTCTTCTGAGTGTGTTTTGATCTTCCTTATCACCATAATAATTTTCTATAGTCAGGGTTTTTTTTTCCATTGTTTACTCATTTACCCAGCTTTGACTTCTAACTCTTTGTTAAAATAGAGCTCTGTTTCCAGGGTGGAGGGATAACTGTTGCAAGCTTCAAGGGTTTTGCACAGCTGCTTTAGAGATACTTCCAGGGACCTGTAAGTTTTCAGTTCTTCCAAGGTAGTATGGTCTAAGAAGAGGTGTTTACTACTCTCCTGACCTGTGCTCTGGTCTATGAGAGACCACAAGCACTCGTTTCTGCCCTGGAACTGTGAGGAGGGTCCCACCTCCACTGTGACCACAAGTTCTGGTGTGCTAGTTTTCCTCCCCCAGGACTGCCTACCATAACTGGGACCCGGATCTGAGTATGAGAAAATTAACAGAGTCCTACCTCAGTGCTTGCAACATGACCTCTGTAATCTCCTGACCACTTGTTTGACCCCCTTACCACTGAGGCTGAGAGCTCTGGAAGCAGCTTCTGCTCTCTTGATTCAGTAAATCACCATAATTCTCCCATATTTACAAACAACCAAAAATAGCACACCAAAACAAATCCTGGAATGGCAGAATCATCAAAAGGATAGGGTGAAATGATCTTTGAACCCAAGAAACTTAAAAGATCAGCAGGAAAAGTCCATCTTTCTTGGGCCAAAGGAGAATGTAGTCTAGGACTAGATGCATCCCAGCAAGCAGTAGTAAATCCCACCTCAGCAAACCAGTGGGAGATACTGAGCCCCAGTATGGTGGAGAAGCAAATGCCAACACCAGGACACTCCATGTGCCTTAGCATAGCCAGGTGTTGCAACAATCCGGCTAGCAGCTCCTGTGGGGATGAAAAACTAATACAAGCCCCACAACATGAATGCTGCAAGCACAGGTTCTTTTGATCTGCTTTATTAAGGAAAGTAGTGTTAAGGGGTTAACAATCTTACTTCAATCCAACATACAAATATCATTCACTCAGCTCAGGGGGAAAAGTCAGCACCTGAGCTTCAGAGCAAATACAAACAGAGCAAATACACATGAATCAACAGACAGATTTCTGTCTGACAAAATCACAATATACAATTACCAAAGAAGCATCAACATCTGAGTTTTCTCCAAAGCCAGGGAGCTCATAACAACAGCTGGCCCAGAGTCACACACCACTCCTGCTGTGGCTCAGAGCACCAAAATAGAAAGCCAACCTCTTAGTTTATATATCTTGTTCAGGGTCAAAGGTGAGTCACACATGCAACTCACCAATGTCACCTAAAAGTGTCACAAAAAAGCGACTTCAACCCATGTGGTCTAAAAGCCTCTGATGTCGCAAACATGTCACTCAAACCCATGTAAACTAGGCTTTCCCTTGAGGCAAGGAGGTCATCAAGGACTCCTAATCTAATCAAGGAAATAGAGGCCAAACTCTTCAAGAGCACTTCCTTGAATAAGTGCTGAGAACCCATCTTGATTGCCAATATACCAGGGGAACCAGAACACTCCAGGTCTGAGAACTGTCAGGTACTTCAGCATAGCCCTGGGCAAAAAGGCAACCTCCCGAGGCCAGACCTCAGCATGCTTCAGTATAGCCCCAGGGAAATGCAGAAACACCTCCACCAGCCTCAGCACACACCAAACACCACCACCAGGACCCTGGCTCAGCACCAGTTAAGCTACCAGGCACCTACAGTCCCCTATGACACAAGCCACCCCCATCCCATAGCACCCTCAGCACAGCACGAGATATAAGGGTCCCAAATGGGCCTCAAGGCAATATCAGTGAAGCATCAGGTAAACAGCCAGAATCTGCTGCTCCTGGCACAGGAAGCCTGAGAAAATAACCTTTCCACCTAGGAAGCAGAGCTCAAATTTAAAAGAAAAAAATGGCCAAAAAATGAGCAAAAAAAAAAAAGAATCTGGCCATAGAAAGTTATTACAGTGACAGGGAAGATCAAGACACAAACTCAAAAGAGTACAACAATGTCAAAACATCTGTGTGCAAAATTCCTTCCCCTGCCCCCCCCCCAAAAAAGGAAAGCAGTCTAAAGTACAGAAAGAACTCATGGAAGAGCTCAAAAGGGAGCTTAAAAATCTTGTCAGAGAGGCAGAAGAAAAAATGGGGGAAAAATGAGAGTGATGCAACAGAATTATGAAAAAAAAAGAGTCAACAGCTTGGAAAAAGAAAAAGCTTAAAAAGTAGAATTGGCCAAATGGGAAAGAAAATACAAAAGCTAATTGAGGAAAACATCATCTGAAAAGTTACTAGTTGGGCAAATGGAAACCAATGACTCTATAAGACATCAAGAATTAATCAAAGAAATTTAAAAGAATGACTAAAAATGAAAGAAAATTTAAAATATCTCATAAGAAAAACAATTGACCAAGAATATAGATGCGAGAGGGACAATGTCAGAATTATTGGACTACCCAAAAGCCATAATCAAAAGAAGAACCTGGACATCATCTTTCAAGAAATTATCAAGGAAAACTGCCCTGATATCCTGGATCCAGAGAGTAAAATAAACATTAGAAAGAATGAACAAAGTATGCAGGCAATGGGGGATAGAAATTTATCTTGCCCTAAAAGAAAGTGAGGGGAAAGAGGATGGGGGAGTGATAGAAGGGAGGGCAGACTGGGGAAAGGGATAATCAAAATCATGCCATGTTGGGGTGGGAGGTAGGGGAGAGATGGGAAGAAAATTTGGAACTCCAAATCTTATGGAAATGAATGTCAAAAACTAAAAATAATTAATTTTTAAAAATAAAATAAAATTAGTCTAGGAAAAAAGAAAGAATGCATTGATTACCACAGGAAATAAATCCCCAAATAAAAACTCCAAGAAACATGACGGCCAACTTGTAGAACTATCAGGTCAAATAAAAAATACTGCAAGTGCCTAGAAAAAAATAATTCAAATATCAGGGAGCCACAATCAGGACTACACAGGATTTGGCAGCTACAACGTTAAAAAGTCAGAGGTCATGGAATATGATATTCCAGAAGTCAAAGGAGCTAGGACTACAACCAAGAATCACTTATCTGGCAAAATTAAACATAATATATCAAAGAAAAAAATGATCTTTCAATGAAATAAGATTCAAAGCTTTCATAAGAAGAAGACCAGAATTAAAACAAAACTTTTATCACCAATATCATGACCCAAAAGAAACATAAACATGTAGAAAGGGAAAAGAAATCATAAGGGATTCAAGAGAGCTAAACTGTCTATATCCATACATGGGAAGATGATGCATGTAATTCTTAAAAATTGTATCACTAATAATACAGCTAGGAAGAATAAATATACACAGAGAGTACAGTAAAAGGTGAATTTGAGGTAATGACATTAAAAAAAATTAAAGGATGAGAAAGAAGAGTACATGGAGTGCAGAAATAAGGGAAAAGGTACAATGGGGTAAATTGTTCCACACTAAGAGATGCAAAAGACCTCTTACAGTGGAGGGGAAGATGAGAGGGTAGGTGATGGGCATCACTTAAACCTTACCTCTCATCAGTATTGGCTCAAAAAGGGAATAACATACACAATCATCTGAATATAGAAATCTATCTTACTCAACAGAAAAGTAGGAGAAGAGGAGATTAAGTACAAGGGAGTAGGTGGGGACTAACAGAAAGGAAGGCAGATCAGGGGAGGTGGTAGATAGGAGCAAAACACTGTTGAGGAGGGAAAGAGTGAAAGGACAGAGAGGACAAATAGGAGGGGAAAGGATGGAAGGGAATACACAGGTAGTAATCATTGTGTTAATGTGAATGGGATGAACTGTCTCATAAAATGGAAGCAGAGAATAGAGTTGATCAAAACCCAAAACTGTACAATATGTTGTTTACAAGAAACACACTTGAAGCAAAGAGACACACAAAGAGTACAAATAAGGGGCTGGAGTAGAATCTATTATGCTTAAGCTCAAGTTAAAAACACAGAGATAGCAATCATGATCTCAAAATAAAAGTGAAAATAAACCTAATTAAAATACTTGGGGAAGGAAACTATATCTTGCTAAAAGGTACCATAAACAATGAAGTAAAATCAACACTAAACATATGTGCAACAAGTGGCATACATCCAAATTCTTAAAGGAGTAATTGAGTTACAGAAAAAAAATAGACAGCAAAAGTACAGTAACATGGGACCTTAACTGTCCCCTCTCAGAAGTTGATAATTCCAACCAAAAAATAAGCAAGAAAGAAACAAAGGAGGTAAATAGAATATTAGAAAAGTTAGATATGATAGACCTTTGGAGAAAACTGAATAGAAACAGAAAGGAATAGATAGTTTCTGCCTTTCTAAAGGGCAGAAATATTAAATGTATTATTTGTGGATCACAATGCATTAAAAATTACATTCCACAAAGGGAAGTGGAAAGACAGGTTAAAAATTAATTAAAAACTAAATAATCTGGGTGGGTCAAAGAACAAATCACACAAACAATCAACAATTTCATGAAAGAAAATCACAACAATGAGACAACATCCCAAAATTTACCGGACATAGCCAAAGCAGTACTTATGGGGAAATTATTTCTCTAAATTCTTACATCAACAAATTGGAAAAACAACAGATCAATAAATTGGGCATGCAATTTTTAAAAAATAGAAAAATAACAAATTAAAAATCCTCTTTGATCCCAAATTTGAAACCCTGAAAATCGAAGGTGAGATTAATAATATTTAAATAAAAAAAAAAAAGCAAAAAAAAAACCCTATTGATCTAACAAATAAATCTAGGATCTGTTTTATGAGAAAACCGATAATTGTTTAATGTGATTTTAAAAAAGAGAGAAGAAAATCAAATATGCAGTTACAAAAATGAGAAGGGTGAAATCACAACCAATGCAGAAGAAATTAAAGCAATCACTAAGTAATATTTGTCCAATTATCTGCCAATAAATCTGACAGTTTGAGCAAAATCAATGAATATCATGAAAATATGAATTACCTAGATTAACAGATCAGGAAATAGAATGCCTACATAACCACATCTTAGAAAAAGAAATTGAACAAGCCATTAGTGAACTCCCTAGCAAAACAAAAAAAACAAAAAAAAAAAACTGCAGGGCTAGATGGGTTCATGAGTGAACTCTACCAGACATTTAAAAACAATTCATTCTAATACTACATAAACTATTTGGAAATATAGGTGGAGAAGGAGTTTTACCAAACTCCTTTTATGACACAAGTATGGTGCTGATACCTAAACTATGAAATGCTAAAACAGAGAAAGAAAATTATAGACCAATTTCCCTAATGAATATTGATGCAAAATTTTTTAACAAAATACTGGCAAGGCTATTACAGCAATATATCACAAAAGATTATACACTATGATCAGGTGGGATTTATACTAGGAATGCAGGACTGGTTCAATATTCAAAAGCCTATCAACATAATTTACCATATCAATTATAAAACCAACAAAAATTAGATGATCATCTCAATAAATCTTGAAAAAGCTTTTGACAAAATACAGAACCCATTCCTATTATAAACACTAGGGACCATAGGAATGAAGGAAGTGTTCCTTCAAATGATAAGCAGTATCTATCTAAAACCATCAGCAAGCATTATCTGTAATGGGCATAAGGTAGAAGCCTTCCCAATAATATTGGAGTAAAGCAATGATGTCCATTATCATCACCACTATTATTCAGTATAGTACTAGAAATATTAGCATTAGCCAAAAGGGAAGAACAAGAATTGAAGGAATTAGAATAGGCAATGAGGAAACAAAGCTATCACTCTTTACAGGTGATATGATGGTATATTTAGAGAACCCTAAAGATTCAACTAAAAAACTGCTTGAAATAATCAACAACTGTTGCAAAGATGCAGGATATAAGACAAACCCACATAAATCAACAATATTCCTTTATGTGACCAAAAACATAAGCAGCAAGAAAGAGAAAGAGAAATTTAATTTAAAATAACTGTAAGCAATACAAATTACTTGGGAGTCTACCTGTCAAGACAAACCCAGGAACTATATGAACACAATTACAAAACACTTTTCACACAAATAGTCAGATCTGAACAATTGGAAAAATATCAGTTTCTCATGGGTAGGCCAAGCCAACATCATAAAAATGTAAATTCTTGCTAAACCAATTTACTTATTCAGTGTCATACCAATCAAGCTATCAAAAAATTATTTGATAGAGCTAGAAAAAAAATAACCACATTCATCCAGAATGAAAGGTCAAGAATATCAAGGGAACTAATGAAAAAAAAAAAAAAAACACAAAGGTTGATGGCCTAGCAACACCACATCTCAAGCTATACTGTAAAGGAGTAATCATCAAAACTACTGACTAAGAAATAAAGTGGTGGGTCAGTGAAATAGATTCAACGCACAGTAGTCAATGTCCATAGTAACCCAGTGTTTCAGAAACCCAAAGACCACAGCTTTTGAGATAAGAATTCACCATCTGAAAAAAACTATCAGGAAAACTAAAAGATACTAGGACACAAACTAGGTGTAGACCAATATCTCACACAATATACAATGATAAGGTCAAAATGTGTGTATGATTTAGACATAAAGGTTGATACCATAAGCAAATTAGAAGAGCAAAGAACAGTCTACCTGTCAAATTTATGGGGAAGGGAAGAATTCATGACCAGACAAGACACAGAGAGCATTACAAAATATAAAATATATGATTTTGATTAAATTAAACTGAAAGCTTTTGTACAAACAAAACCAATGCAACCAAGATTAGAAGGAAAGCAGAAAGCTAAGAAATAATCTTTACAACAAATCTCTGATACAGGTCTCATTTCTCAGATACATAGAAAAGTCAGTCAAATTTACAAGAATACAAGCCATTTCCCAACTGATAAATGGTCAAAGGATGTGAACAGGAAGTTTTCAGATGAAGAAATCAAAGTTAGCTATAGGCATATGAAGAAGTGCTCCAATCACTTTTGATTAGAGAATTGGAAATTAAAAACACTCTGATCACCTCACACCTATCAGATTGGCTAATTTGACAGAAAAGAAAAATGATGAATGTTGGAGAGCATATGGGAAAATCAAGATACTGATGCACTGTTGGTGGTGTTGTGAATTGAGCCAACCATTCTGGAGAACAATTTGAATCTATGCCCAAAGGGCAACCAAACTGCGCATACCTTTTGATCCAGCAATAAAACTATCAGGTCTGTATCCCAAAGAGATTATATAAGAGGAAACATGTCCTATATAGGCAAAAGTACTTATAGTAGCCCTTTTCATGTTGGCAAAATATTGTAAATGGAGTGGATGTCCATCAATTGGGAAATGGCTGAACAAGATGTGATACATGAAAGTAATGGCATACTATTGTGCAATTAGAAATGAAGAACAAGCAGATTTCATAAAAATCTGGAAAGACTTGTGCCAACTGATACAAAATGACATGAGCAGAACCAGGAAAGAATCAGCAATATTATGTGATGACCAACTATGAATGACTCAGCTCTTCTCAGTAACACAATGATCCAAGACAAGTACAAAGGATTCACAAAGGAAAATGCTATCCACATCCAGATAAAAAACCAATGGACTCTAAAAGCAGATTGAAGCATATTTTTTCACTTTATTCATTTTTGTGGGGCCTTTTTTTCCCCTTTTGATCTGTTCTTTCACAACTGTAACTAATACAGAAAACTGTTTTATATGATAGCTTGTGTATAACCTATATCCAATTGCCTACCATTTTCAAAAGTGGCAGGGGAGGGAAGGAGGGGAAAAAATGCAACACAAAATCTTGTAAAAATGAATGCTAAAAATTGTCTTGGCATGTAATTGAGGGGAAAATAAAATAATATTTTTAAAAGAATTTTTAAAATTCTTGATGATGAGAATTCTATGATGAGAAATAGATGTGGGTCATATACTGAGAATGATAGTTTGAGTGGTACATATTGCGCCAGAGATACTTGCAGAATAGGAGAGAGACTTCAGCACATTGGATGAGCAGTTTTTTGGGAAAAACATAAATATGAATTATAATAAATGATATATGGAAGGGTTGAGATCTGGTTTTGTGGAAGGAGTACACATCAAATATAGAAGTTCATACTGTCCAAGTTGAGCTAAGGCCTGACCTGTCAAAGCTATCACCTGCAACCAAGAATACTACTGTTATACTCTTTATCTTGGGCTAAGGTATTATGTCTGAAAAGGACCTATTAAAATGCATATTACCTGGAAAAGGTGACACAAATGCATTAGCATAAAATTACTTTGTTTGGTGAACTGTTACCTAAGAGAAAGGATCATCCTACTGGAAATGGGACATAGGACAGAGTAAACATTAATAGAAGAAAGACATCTAAAAATCAAAAGACATTGTCTAAGAAGACATGGCCAAAGCAGGGTGATAATTTCCTTAATTTAGAGGTGATGAAACCAAAACTCAAAGAGAAACTTGGCCAAAGTGAGTGTAAAGTGAAGTGAGTAGAAAAGTCAGGATTTGAGCCCAGCCCTCTGAATCTAGGGCATTTGGATGGGAATACCTAAATTATATAGGAAGGGAGCAACAAAATCTAATTGTATACACTTTTCTAGATTACCTAAAACCAACACTGGCATCAGACTTAGGGAATCCCATGCCTATCCAGTAGTAGTAATAATAATAATAATTAGTAGTAGTAGTAATAGTAGAACAGCTAAGATATACCTAGCACTTTAAGGTTTCCAAAACATCTTGAATGCGGTATATCATTTGTTCCTCAAAACAACCTTGTGAATTAGGTGCTATTATTACCCAGGGTCCCACAGCTAGTGGGCAGGTTCCAAACTCAGATCTTCCAAACACCAAGTCCAACACTCTATCCCCTGCCCTTCCTACCTGACTCCTAATCTTGGAGAATGGGAAATATCTACTAACTACCCTTCAGAGCAATGACAGTGTGGATTTACATGTGGATTATGATGTGATTTATTATTCATGTGCTTGCTTAACACATGTGTACCTATAATATTGTTTCTTTTAGCTGATTGCTAAGCAAATAGTTATATTTAAGATCTAAAAGAGTGCTTATTATGATTGGATGATTGTGTTAATAGAAATGCATTGGTGGGGTTTCAAGATCTAAGTAAGTGAATAGGAGTAGCATGTTCCCTCTGAACAAACCCCCCAAGAATTTATAGAATTTTAATACATCTACATAGTGTGGTGGTCTTTCTCCAGGAACCTACACTTATTAGTGTGAGGGAAAGCTGGAGTGAGTGACCTAGTGTAGAAGATAAATAGGGTCTATATATCATAGAAGTATGAGGCCAGTAGAGTTAGAAGTCACATCCCAAGCACAAAGTGCTTGCCTACACTACATAGTAAGGCCTCTCTTTTATATGGAAAGTATCCTAAGATAAGGTTACTTAACAACTAAATGCTAACTACAATTTATTCACATTTTTTCACATTGTTTAGGTAACTTACATTTCCTTGTTCCTCCTTGTGGTTGAGGGTTTTTTTGTTTGTTTGTTTAATTTAATAGAAAATCCAATTATTATGTAAATATAAGTCTGCTATAATTGCCACAAACAAGTTAGCATAACAATGAATGAGCAGTGAGCTTCTGAAGTTAAAGGAAGCTCTGATTTATGAGTGTCTCTCAGGTATGATTGATACAGACATTCCCAAGAGATGTTTTTAACTGCTTCCCCCACCTTAATTTTCATGTTTGCACTCTCTGATTATCTCAGCTGATGCATGTTGGCAAAGAAAAGTTGCTCTGGGAGAGAACTTCCCCACAAATTCATTTTCCTTCTCTTTCTTACTTATTGAAGAAAAGAAGCCTACAAAACCCATTATTTAAAATGCCTCTTTTTAAAATGTTTTCAGCAGATGTTTATGGAGGGAAAATGCTGGATCTCTCTCGGCAAGACACAGAAGTGACATTTCTGGAGGGTTCTACTTGAAGAATTTGTCTTTCACATCATGTCTTTAAACATCTGCAAAGGCAATGGAATCTTTATTATCTTGATAACTTGAGGAAAGCCAATGCATACAGTCCTAAAGTCCTTAAAAATGTTTTTTAATGGCACTGACAGATAAGAAATATTCTGCAATAATTTTTCCTTCAGTAGAATTTCACCCCATGACCTTCTAACTCCAGAGTGAGACAGTCTCCTTCAGAAAGAAAGAAAGAAGGGGGGAGGAGAGGGAAAGAGAAAGGAGGGGGTAAAAGAAAGGAAGGAAGAAAAGGAAAGAAAGAAAGAGAAAGAAAGGAAGGAAGGAAGGAAGAAACAAAGAGAGAAAGAAAGGTAGATAGATAGGAGAAAAGGAAAAAGAAGGAATGAAGGAAGAAGGAAGCAGGAAAGGGAGGGAGGGCAGAAAAAATAAAGAAGAAAAAAATACCTTTACATTATAAAAACTTATTGTTGATCTTTGGGTTTTTTCCTATATCATTATCTATATGTATTTATATATAATCTGTTTATAATCTTCTATATCATTATGATTATATTGATATAATGTATTTTCTCCATTATAATTATTATCATCTTTAAATCCTTTCCAGGGAACTTAAGATGTAAAAACTAACCTAAATAAGCAAATTTTGCAAACAAACTAGTACCAGATAAGCTTCTGCCATGTCTTCAAATGAACTACTTTTATATTTTGATGATTTTTTGGTTCTTATCAAAATTCAGTCTCCCAACTTTTGTGAGAAATAAAAAGGTCGATGGAATATTTCAATTTCTGAGACCTTAGCCGAGATTTTTTAGGTGCCACATTGAAGCAGATGAAGGATGATGGCCAAAGCTGAAAGCTGTCCAATTTTATTTGCTTTTTCTTACAAAATAACCTTTAAAAGCAAAAACTCTAGTGCTCCTTCACATTGTTTGTTTTTTTCTTTTCTGTCTCAATGTATTGTACTCAGTGTACTATCAACCCTCTTAACACATCTTTTTTTTTTTTTTTCCCTCTCTCTAAGACATTGTCAGAGAAAAGTTTTCTGGGCTGCCATCCAGCCAGTGTCACAATTCACAGCTGTACTGTTTGATCCAAGTGCTTCAATCTGCCACAGAGGTGAGATTAAGGTTTCTTTATTAAAACAGAACCCACATTTGCTCAGCCATTTAAGGTTGTGACAGTGTTTCTTATTTTCAGGAACCTAGAAGTCAATGCAAACTTTGTTTCTAAGATAGTAAGGTTCAGTCCAGGAGCTCCTTTATTATGCTGTTTAGTTATATGTTTGAAAATGAAAATGAAAAGGAAGGAATGTATTTAATTTACCAAGATGAAGGACAAGGATAATTTTTTATTTTTATTTGTAGATTTTTTATATTAAATTTAAATACAAGACAAGAAAAGGAAAAGAAATAAACAGATATTAAAACTGAAATAATACAAAATAAGAAAAGGAGGAAAAAAAGAGCATTGCCATGTGCACAGCAGAATGTGAGTGAAGATTCAAAATCTACAGCAATAAATTTCCATTTCTAGGGTGCCTATGTAATAAATAATATGTGTTATGTTGAGAGTTGTCCATCTTTTCTTTGCTTCCTTGTAAATTTTCTTTTGTTCTCTGTTGTGTACTTTTACTTTGTTCATTTTTCCCTCCCCCCCACCAAGACTATAATTAAGCATGGATACACACACACAGACATATAAATATATACATATACATGCGTACATATATACATGTGCATATGTACACACATATATGTACACATACACATATAGACATATACACACAAAGATATACATACATATATAGATAGATATAGATATATAGATATAGATAGATATAGATATATAGATATAGTGTGTGTATATATATATGTATATATATATACACTTACACATATACTTAGATAACTTAGATCATTTTCTCAAAATTATTTTCCTTTTCTCCTTAGGAGAATCCTCCTGTTGGGGTAGGGATGGGTAACGGTTTTGGTTTTTTTGTCTTTTTTCCTCATTAGAAATCACCACAGTGTGAGAAAGTACTTCCAGGAAATAATAACATTCCCCTTCTTAAGATTCCATGTGATTTAAAGTTCTCATGCCAATCTCCAACTTTCCTTTCTTCTCTTATCATAAGATGATACCAGGAAAAGAAAACTATCCTTGAATTCTAGGTTCTATTCTAGGCTTCCTTATTCACCAACCATGTGACCTTGTGCAAATGACTTTATTTCTATGGATCTCAGTTTCCTCAGATATAAATTGACGGGGTTGGACTAGAACATCCTTTTGGTTCCTTTTAGCTCTAATGTTTGGTGGTTTCGTGATTTTAACTCAACCACATCACATAAAGTGAATTCATTCATAAAAGCAACCATTCATTAAATACACACGCACACACACACACACACACACACACACATGCACACACATTAAACATTTACGAAATACAAAGCAAAGTATTGGGCACTAAAATATATAGGAAAAGAACATAGTGCTTGCAAAGAACATAGCACAATCCTTCCTTTTCTTTGACATAGCTTACAATCTACTAAGGGATCTACCCCTATTAATTCAGAAATATTTTGGTAATAATTAATGACGATAGTAGTAATAGTAGTAATCACAATGGTCATTAGGTTAAACAGATAGTAGGTAATCAACAATAACTAATTGTGTTTCTTTACGTATCAGGTATGGCTTCTCATCCAATTCTTAAAGATAGTAGCAGCTCCCAATTTGTTTGAAAACTTCTTCCTGTTAGCTCACCTAGCTTTGGAAATATAAATGTCCTTAAAGACTGCTTGTGAGGGAGAAACCTCTACTTTATGGGAAACTCACATATATGGCAAATGATGTTTGAAACTGCCTTAACTACATATTGTTTATAAAACATGACATTCAGAATTTCCAAAGACGCTCAATAAGAGTGATTATGGCTTATTGACCGCATCCACCTAGATAGTTTTAAATCTGATATCAAATTATTTAGAGAGTATGTGCATAGGCATCTTTATAGCAACAGCATGACAGAGGCTTCATAAAGTCTGTCTGAGGTATCCTTTAGAATATATATTACTATTGTCCCTCTTTCCATACATTTTCTAATTTTTAGAAAAATTAAGTAAAATTGAAATAATGATCCATATTTGGTCATCAATTGAGTTGAAATGATAAGGGCAGGCCTTTTAAATGATACAGGTGGTGAAGCAACTGCTTAGTAATGACACTTTTGTTTGGAGTATTCCTAAGCTGCAGGATTCATTAAATGGCAGATAGCACTACGGACAAAAACATTCCTCTCCAAACATTTGGCAAGCACTTTTGTTGTTTGGTCATTTCAGGCATGTCCAATTCTTCGTGACCTCATTTGTTTTTTGTTTTGTTTTGTTTTGTTTTGGGCGGGGGGGCGGCACGGATTAGTGAGTGTTGGAAAATATACTACAGTCATTTGCCAGTTCCTTCTACAGCTCATTTACAGATGGGGAAACCGAGGCAAAAAGGGTTACGTGACTTGCCCAGGGTCACACAGCTAGAACACCTCTAAGGCCAGACTTGAAATCTGGAAGATAAGACTTCCTAACTATACTCTACCTGCTGTGCCAAGTACCACGACCACTATTAAGAGCAGCTAGGTGGTTCAGTGAATAGAGCACCAGGCTTGGAGTCAGGATGACCTAAGTTCAAATATGACCTCAGACAACTTTTGTCTTTGTGACCCTGGGCAAGTCACTTAACCCTTTTTGCCTCCATTTCCTCATCTGTAAATAAGCTGGAGAAGGAAATGATAAACTATTTCAGTATCTTTACCAAGAAAATTCCAAATGGGGTCACAAAGAGCTGGACATGACCAAAACAACTGAACAATGACACCTACTATCACTCCTTAATATATCTGTATCTGGAAATATAAGGAGAGAAGAACTTTAGTCCAAACTGAAAATTCGAAGAATTCTATATTTAATGATTATTAGGTGTGGGTCTCCAGTAACACAAGTCTTTATTCCTTGGGGGATCAAAAAGGAAGCATTCTCAAATATTTCTTGGCTCACTTGATTCAATACAATAAACAGGCATTTTGTTTGTGCACCGAAGGGACAAAGGCATTAAAAATATATATTTTTTACCTCATGACACTTGAATTCATTAAGTAGTAGGGGGTTTCTTTGCATATAGATAACTAAATACAATACAAAGATCTTGTTGTGATCTGATTATGATTTGAACACTTGCTCGAGTGGAAAGAAATATGGAATGTGATTTCATGTTATTACTCTACTCCCAGGAAAAAAACTAGATGACTATATAGATCTATGCCTATGAATTTCTCAGCATCATGATACGCTGATGAGGGTTGGCACCTTTCCCAATAGAGGGGGTCTTCTGAGGATGGACTTGGGATGCCTTTTTGCAGGTTTCTGTCACAATTGACAGTGGTTGTGGTTTGTGTGCATTTGTATCCCACACATTTATTGTGAGAAATACTTGTTATTTTCTGTCAAGAGCAAGTCACTGAAGTCACACTAAAAGGTTACATTACCCCGAATTTACACAGATATCCAACAAGAGCTTATGGCAGAGCAAACACAATCTTAAGAAAGTTTCCCAGACCTAGATGGCAGCTGTATGTTTCAATGTCATCTAATAATATCAAGAAATCCTCATTTATATGTTGAACTCCATAGCACATAGAATCCTAAAATTGATTTGTAAGACTAGAATATTGGACAGTACCAAAGTGCTCAACTCTAAGGAATTTGGAGAATTGAGAAAACACTCTTGCCACTGTCTACAATATAAGGATAACAGAAAAGTTTTATTTGCTACTATAAAACCAGATCAATTTGAAGTGAAATAATTACTGTAGTATGTGTTTATTGTAATCAAAGCTGAGATTTTAAAAAAAAAATAGAGATCAGGCATTGCATTCCCTCAATTTCTATTACATTTAAATACAATCTCTACTTAATTTTTATAAAGTACATGCTTGACCCTATCACCTTCCTCTTTAATAAACCTCAGTGGCTCCCTATCACTTCCAGGAACAAACATCAAATCACTTTTTGGGCACTCAAAAGCCTTCACCAGCCTGGCCCCTTTAAACCTCTCTAGTCTCTGTATACCTTACTCCATTCCATGTACTACATGATCCAGTCACATTGGATCCTTGCTTCTACTGATTCTATCTTCAAACTGGTATTTTCACTAACTGTCCTTCTTTCATGGAATACTCTTCTTCCTCCTCTTCAGCTCCTGGCTTTCTTGGCTTCTTGAAGTGTCTCCCCTGTTTGGAATGTGAGCTGCTGGAGAGCAGGATTGTGTTTTGCCTTTCTTTGTATACTTAGCATTTACTATAGTACTTAGCACGTAGTAGGCATTAATAAATGCTTACTGACTGATTTAGCACTTGGTTTATGGAATGATAAAGTGACTAGATGATCTAGGTAGGAGGTACATAACATTATCAGTACCTATCTGTGTATGTATATATGCAAGGGGGTGTACACAAAGACATATTTCAGTTATGTTTATATAATCTGTATAAACACATTCATTATGTAAAGATAACTTTAAAAGTCTTAGACTAAAAAAACAGAATTTTTAAGTTGAAGATACTTTAAAGGACATCTTCTAAATCCTTTTTTTTTTTTAAAAAAAAAAAAAGGAAAACGAAGTCCAAAAAGTATAAGAACCTTGTCCAATGAGCAAGTGAGGTTCCATGACTTTGCCTATCTGGTGCCTTCTTTCTGTCAGTCCCTCCCTTCAAGCTCCACCTTGAATTCTAACACCATCATGAAGATTTTCCTGTGACCTATAACCAGGTGTCGACTCTCCCTCCCTCGAACTCTTTGAGAATTTGTTTCTATTCCTCATGGTCAATACATCCCGTATCATTTTTGTGTCCAAGTGACATGAAGAGAATGTTGGATTTTCTACTCAGAGAGCCTGGGTTTAAATACCAGCCTTGCTAATTATTACTCCTGTGACATTAGTTTTTCAGTCATGTCCAATTCTTCAGGATCCCATTTGGGATTTTCTTGGCAAACCTGCTATAGTGGTTTGCCATTTCCTTCTCCAGCTCATTTTACAGATGAGGAAACTGAGGCAAACAGGATGAAGTGACTTGCCCAGGGTCACACAGCTAGTACTTGTTTGAGGCCAGATTTGAATTCAGAAAATAAGTCTTCCTCTCTCCAGACCTGGTTCTCTATCCACTGTGCCACCTAGCTGCCCTATGACGTGGGCACTAAATATCTATGGTCTTCAATTTCTCTATAGTCCTCAGCTGGTTCTTATACCAGCTATAAATCTCTTCCTTCATTACAGTTTCCTTGAAGGGTATAGACTCTTACTCATATTTTTTTGGGCTTCACAGCACCTACAGAGAGTAGATAATCAATATGAAAAGGCTGAATCAAATATAAGTAAAAGCATCAGGGAACTAGAAGGGAACAGAGAGGCCACTCTATTTCTTATCCAGTACCCAGTAGTTTTGATGATTACCACCTTGTAGTATAGTTTGAGATCTAGTACTGCTAGGCCACTTTCCTTTGCATTTTAATTCCCTTGATATTCTTGACCTTCTGTTCTCTTTGTATCCTTTTCCCTCCTCTAAAGTCTGTTTTCTTCTGACAACTGCCTTCTTTTTTCTGCCCTCCCTTTTATCATCTCCTATTTCTCTTATCATCTTCTTCTCCTATTTCCCTGTTGAATAAGATAGATTTCTATTACTAATTGAGAATGTAGATATGTATTTTCCCTCATTGAACTAATTTAGGTGTGAATGAGGTTCAGTCGTGGCCCACCTTCTCACCCTCGCTCCTGTCATATTCCTTCCCACTGTGAAAGATCTTCCCTATGTGCCTCTTTTATGTAAGATAGTTTCCCCCATTCTTCCTCTCCCTTCCCACACCCTCTTTCTATGTAGAATTTTTCTAGCTACCCTAATAAAGATAAAGTTCTTAGAAGATACATGTCTCATCTTCCCAAGTAGAAAGAAAGTTTTAAAATAATTTTAAACTTATTTTAAACTCATTAAACATAAACACTGTTATTTAAAACAAACTATAAGTTAAATTTATTGAGTCTCTTATTATTTCTCTTTCATGTTTACATTTTTATACTTCCGTTGAATCTTGTGATTATAAGTCAAATTTCTGTTCAGCTCTGATCTTTCCATCAGGAATACTTGAATGTCCTTTATTTCTTTAAATATCCATCTTTCTTCCTTTGAAGGACTATACTCAGTTTTTCTGGTAGGTTATTTTTGCTTGTAATCCTAGCTCTTTTGCCTTTCAGAATTGCATACTCCAAGCCCTCTACTCCTTTAACGAGGTAGCTGCTAAAGCTTATGTGATCATAATAGTGACTCAATGGTATTTGAGATTTTTTTCTGCTATTTGAAGTATTTTCTTTTGACCTCAGTGTTCCAGAATTTGGATATATTAATCTAGGGGGTTTTCATTTTAAAATCTCTTTCAGTTGGTGATCAGTGGATTCTTTCACTTTCTATTTTGCCTTCTGGTTCTAGAATATCAGGGAAGTTATCTCTGATAATTTCTTGGAATATGATTCTAGGCTCTTTTTTATTACTATGGCTTTCAGATAATCCAATAATTCTTGAAATTTCTCTCCTCAATATTTTTCCAGGTCAATTGTTTTTCCAATGAGATAGTTCACATTTTCTTTTAATTTTTTTTCATTCTTTTGACTTTGCTTCACTTTTGCTTAATGTCTTGTTGAGTCATTAGCTTCCACTTGCCCAATTCCAATTTTTTTCTTTTTTTAAAATTTTTTTATTTATTTAATTTATTTAATATATTTAGTTTTCAGCATTGTTTTTCACAAGAGTTTCAATTTTGAGTTTTCTCCCCATTTCTACCCACCCCCCCACTCCAAGATGGCATGTATTTTGGTTGTCCCGTTCCCTAGACAGCCCTCCCTTCTGTCACCCCACTCCCCTCCCATCCCCTTTTCCCTTCCATTCTTGTAGGGCAAGATAAATTTCTACGCCCCAGTACCTGTGTATCTTATTTCCTAATTGCATGCAAAAAAGTTTTTTTTTTGTTTTTGAACATCTGTTTTTAAAACTTTGAGTAAAAAATTCTCTCCCCTCTTCCCTTCCCACCCACCTGCCCTAAGAAGGCAAGCAATTCAACATAGACCACATGCATATCAATATGTAAAACCCTTCCACAATACTCATGTTGTGAAAGACTAACTATATTTTGCTCCTTCCTAACCTATCCCTCTTTATTGAATTTTCTCCCTTGACCCTGTCCCTTTTTGAAAATGTTTGTTTTTGATTACCTCCTCCCCCATCTGCCATCCCTTCTATCATCCCTCCCCCCTCCTTTTTATCTTCTTCCTCCTTCTTTCCTGTGGGGTAAGATACTTAATTGAGTGTGTATGGTATTCCCTCCTCAGGTCAATTCCAATGACAGCAAGATTCACTCATTCCCCCTCACCTGACCCATCTTCTCTTCCTACGGAACTGCTTTTTCATGCCACTTTTATGCGAGATAATTTAACCCATTCTATCTCTGCCTTTCTCCCTCTCTCAATATATTCCTCTCTCATCCCTTAGTTTGATTTTATTTTTTAGATATCATCCCTTCGTATTCAACTCACCCTGTTCCCTCTGTATATATATATATATATATATATATATATATATATATATATATACATACACACATACACACACATATATATACATACACACACACACACACACACACACACACACACACACACACACACACATATATATATATATATATATATATATATATATATATATATATATATATATATATATATATATATATATATATATATATATGCATATTCTCTTCAGCTACCTTAACACTGAGGTCTCATGGATCATACACATCATCTTTCCATGTAGGAATGTAAACAAAACAGTTCAACTTTAGTAAGTCCCTTGTGATTTCTTTTTCTCATTTACCTTTTCATGCTTCTCTTGATTCTTGTGTTTGAAAGTCAAATTTTCTATTCAGCTCTGGTCTTTTCACTGAGAAAGCTTGAAAGTCCTCTATTGTATTGAAAATCCATATTTTGCCTTGGAGCATGATACTCAGTTTTGCTGGGTAGGTGATTCTAGGTTTTAATCCTAGCTCCATTGACCTCCAGAATATCAAGTTCCAAGCCCTTCAATCCCTTATGTAGAAGCTGCTAGATGTTATGTTATCTTGATTGTGTTTCCACAGTACTCAAATTGTTTCTTTCTGGCTGCTGGCAATATTTTCTCCTTTATCTGGCAGTTCTGGAATTTGGCAACAATATTCCTAGGAGTTTTCTTTTAGGGATCTATTTGAGGAGGTGATCTGTGGATTCAATTTCTATTTTACGCTCTGGCTCTAGAATATCAGGCAGTTCTCCTCAAGAATTTTTTGAAAGATGATATCTAGGCTCTTTTTTTGATTATGGCTTTCAGGTAGCCCAATAATTTTTAAATTGTCTCTCCTGGATCTATTTTCCAGGTCAGTGGTTTTTCCAATGAGATATTTCACATTGTCTTCCACTTTTTCATTCCTTTGATTCTGTTTCATAGTATCTTGATGTCTCATAAAGTCACTAGCTTCCACTTGCTCCAATCTAATTTTTAAGGTAGTATTTTCTTCAGTGGTTTTTTGGCCCTCCTTTTGCATTTGACTAATTCTGCCTTTCAAGACATTCTTCTCCTCATTGGCCTTCTGGAGCTCTTTTGCCATTTGAGTTAGTCTATTTATTAAGGTGTTGTTTTCTTCAGTATTTTTTTAGGTCTCATTTAGCAAGTCATTGACTTGTTTTTCATGGTTTTCTCGCATCCTTCTCATTTCTCTTCCCAATTTTTCCTCTACTTCTCTAACTTGCTTTTCCAAATCCTTTTTGAGCTCTTCCATGGCCTGAGACCAGTTCATGTTTTTCTTGGAGGCTTTTGATGTAGGCCCTTTGAGTTTGTTGACTTCTTCTGGCTGTATGTTTTGGTCTTCTTTGTCACCAAAAAAAGATTCCAAAGTGTGAGACTGAATCGGAATCCATTTTCACTGCCTGGCCATGTTCCCAGCCAACTTACCTGACCCTCGAGTTTTTCGTCAGGGTATGACTGCTTGTAGAGTAAAGAGTACTTTGTTCCAAGCTTGAGGGGATGAGCTGTTGTTTTCAGAGCTATTTCAATACAGCCAGCTCTGCCTCACCAGCACTCCTTCTTCCCCAAAACTGCCAACCTGGACTGGACTCAGATCTTAAGCAGGCTCTGCACTCCTGCTCTGATCAGCCTCTTAATTCCTCCCACCAGGTGGGTCTGGGGCCAGAAGCAACTGCAGCTATAATTCTGCAACTGCACCACCTCCGCTGCCCCTGGGGCAGTAGCCTAACCATGAAATCCCTTCACTCTGTCCCTGCAGTTTTTCCCACCAACCCTCTCTGTTGTCTTTGGTGTTTGTGGTTTGAGAAGCCTGGCAACTGCCACAGCTCACTGATTCTGGGCGCTAGGGCCTGTTCCACTTGGCTCCTGGTGTGGTTGGTCCTGCCGCCACCCACTCTGGGCTCCGCCCCCTTCTGCTCCCCTCGGCTCCCAGGTACATGTGTGATAGACCTCACCCAGTGACCATCCAGGCTGTCCTGGGCTGGAGCCCTGCTTCCCTCCATCATTTTGTGGGTTCTGCAGTTCTAGAATTTGTCCACACCCATTTTCCATGGGTTTTTGGAGGGACTTGACAGGGAGCTCATTCAAGTCCCTGCCCTCCAGCCACTATCTTGGATCTGCCCCCTCCCAATTCTAATTTTCAAGGATTTTCTTCAGTGAGCTTTTGTACCTCTTTTTCAATTTTGCCAATTCTGTTTTCAAATGTTATTTTCATTGTTACTTTTTGTGCCTTTTTTACAACATTATTGGGTTTTTTTCATGATTTTCTTCCTTTGCTTTCATTTCTTTACCTGATTTTTCCTCTACCATTCTTATTTGATTATGAAAATCATTTTTCATTCTTTCAGAAATTTTTTGTTAGACTTGTATCTAATTCACATTTTCTTTTTCCTTCAATGATTTACTTGTTGCTCTTTTGAATTCTTTGTCTTCCTCTCAGTTTGTCTTGATTTTCCCTGTCACCATAGCAGATTTCTAGGGAGGGTCAGGTGCTTTTTTGTGGTTGTTGTTTATTTACTCATTTGCCACCCTATTTCTTGATTAGGAATTTTATGTTAATATTGTACTCTGTTCCCACCATGGGGGAAGGAGAGAGTGTTTCAGCCTTTAGGTTTTTTCATGCTCCTGCTTTCAGAACTAGTTCTGAGGTTTACAAATTTTTCAGGGCTTCCAAGGTGGTGTGATCTGGGGAGAGATGTAGTCATTGCTCTCTTGGTTTGCTCTCTGGTCTTTGCCCAGGAAAGGCCCCTGATCCCTTGGGATTCCAATCAATATTGTTCCTCATTCTTCCTGATTCCTTGGGGTCAGAAGTGATGCTGCCTCCCTCAGAGATTGTTATTTACTTCCTCTTTATTTAAAGTGATCATCTCTGCCCTTGAGATATGACCCAGAAGTGGGCATAGGCAATAGAGTTTCAAAACAATTGCCTCTCATTGTTCCTCCTCCCTACTGGCCAAAAGTGCCCCTCTTTGCTCTTGAACTATCCCTCAGAAGTGAGTATAGACAACAGAATTACCGAACAGTATTTGGGCCTGCATCCAGAGCCAGCACAAGGGATACCCTCTAATTTCTTTATGACCTGTTGTCAGGTCCCCATACTGAAGGTGCTACTACTTTTGTCTCCATCTCGTAGTCCCACCACTTGTTTTTCATTCACATGGGCTCAAATATCCCTCTCTAGACCTCCTATGTTATCTTGGGCTAGAAGGATGTGTCACTCTGACCTTTTAGTTCCTCCATCACCCCAGAATTCAATTTCTTGTGTTATTTCAAAGTTGTTTGGAGGGGAATGTTGGGAAAGCTCAGGTGAGTGATTTCTCTACTCTGCCATCTTGGCTTTACCCCCAAAAGTCCCATTTTCATAAATATTTATCCACAAATGAATCAGTATGGGTATAATGGAATAATCTCCAAATTCACTGAGAAGATTTAGGTGTGATCTAAGCTTTGTCATTTATACACTCTGGATTTATCTATGCCACACCTCTGGATATCACATTCAACATTCGTAATGTACATGTTCACTTAGGTGTTCTTCATGGATACCTTCACTTTCTAATTCCACACTCTTCTTAATTCCTAAAGCCTTTCTCCTTCTTTTAAACTCTACTGGGATGCCTATTCTCTTTTAATGGACTTAACCAATAAGAATTACTGTATTCTCAGAATGATCCTCAGATGTAGTGAACTTAAAAAAAATAGCCTTTTCTTCTCCTTTGCTCAGGCCAGGAAAGTATACAGCTAAGAACTGCATCTACAACTCTCATTTTCTCCACTTTATTTGACTAACTATCCTCTTTAAATTACTAACTTAGTCTATGGTACCTTGTTCCAAGAAATGTTAATTTGATATTCCTTCTTTCCATTTTTTGAGTTGTCTTGGGAACTGATAGGTTAAATAATGTTTCTTTGATCATATATGCCAGAGTCAGTATGTGTCAGAGGCAGGATTTGAACACTGGCCTTCCTAATTACAAGGTCATCATTCTATCCATTATGATATTCATTCTCAATAAATTTCAAATAAACAAATTATCCAAATATGGAAGGTCACATTATTTTTAAAAATTGCAGGAGACCAGAAGGTCCTGTATTTTCATAGCTATAGTTAAGGAGGAAATTTCTCATTGAACAGAAGTTAAGGAGATTATGGAGGGCAAATAGAGAATTTTTTTTATTATATGCCATTAAAAAGTCCTTTTTAAAATCAAAACAGAATAAGAAGAAAAGTTATGGATTAGACAATGTTTATTTATATAAAATCTTTTTAGAAAAAGTCTGAAAAACATCTTTAGAAAATATGAAGTAAATTTAGACTAATATATCAAACTGAGTTGTTTCGATGATAAAAATCAATATCCCATCTGTAACAATTTACAACAGTACTAATTGTAGAAGCAAAAACTAGAAATGAATTACATGTTGATCAAATGTAGATTTACAGGGGCGGAGCCAAGATGGCGGCTGGTAAGCAGGGACTAGAGTGAGCTCCATTACCAAGTCCCTCCAAAAACCTATAAAAAATGTCTCTGAACAAATTCTAGAATGGCAGAACCCACAGAACAGCAGAGGGAAGCAGGGCTCCAGCCCAGGACAGCCTGAATGGTCTCTAGGTGAGGTCTATTCCACACAGAGCTGGGAGCTCGGAGCTGGGAGCTGGGAGCTGGGAGCTGGGAATGGAGTGGAGCAGAGCCCAGCCTGAGTGGCGTGGACCATCCAGACCAGAAGCCGGGCGGAGGGGGCCCTAGCGCCCTGAATCAGTGAGCTGCGGCAGTTACCAGACCCCTCGACCCACAAACACCAAAGACTGCGGAGAAGGTTAATGGGAAAAGCTGCGGGAGTGGAAGGAGTTCGCTATTCGGCTTCCAGCCCCGGGGGCAGCGGAGGTGGGGCAGCTACAGCTGTTGTTACTTCCGGCTCCAGGCCTACCTGGTGGGAGAAATTAAGTGGCGGATCAGAGCAGGGGTGCACAGCCTGCCGAAGATCTAAGCCCAGTTCGGTTTGGGGGTTCTTGGGGAAGGAGCAGTGCGGGTCTGACAGAGCTGGCACCTCCCCCACAAAACGTGGAACATAGAACTCGTTAGTCATACCCCACTGAAAAACTCAAGGGTCAAGTTAGTTGGTTGGGAATATGGCCAGGCAGCGAAAACGCGCCCAGATTCAGTTTCAGACTTTGGATTCTTTCTTTGCTGACAAAGAAGACCAAAACATACAGCCTAAAGAAGACAACAAAGTCACAGAGCCTACAACAAAAGCCTCCAAGAAAAACATGAACTGGCCCCAGGCCATAGAAGAACTCAAAAAGGATTTGAAAAAGCAAGTTAGAGAAGTAGAGGAAAAATTGGGAAGAGAAATGAGAAGGATGCGAGAAAACCATGAAAAACAAGTCAATGACTTGCTAAATGAGACCTAAAAAAATACTGAAGAAAACAACACCTTAATAAACAGACTAACTCAAATGGCAAAAGAGCTCCAAAAAGCCAATGAGGAGAAGAATGCCCTGAAAGGCGGAATTAGCCAAATGGAAAAGGAGGTCCAAAAGACCACTGAAGAAAATACTACTTTAAAAATTAGATTGG
Organism: Trichosurus vulpecula; assembly: GCF_011100635.1. Classification (NCBI taxonomy): domain Eukaryota; kingdom Metazoa; phylum Chordata; class Mammalia; order Diprotodontia; family Phalangeridae; genus Trichosurus; species Trichosurus vulpecula. The sequence goes on from NC_050580.1 coordinate 135,331,718, forward strand.
AGCAAGTGGAAGCTAGTGACTTTATGAGAAATCAGGATATTATAAAACAGAACCAAAGGAATGAAAAAATGGAAGACAATGTGAAATATCTCCTTGGAAAAACCACTGACCTGGAAAATAGATCCAGGAGAGATAATTTAAAAATTATTGAACTACCTGAAAACCATGATCAAAAAAAGAGCCTAGATACCATCTTTCAAGAAATTATCAAGGAGAACTGCCCTGATATTCTAGAGCCACAGGGCAAAATAGAAATTGAAAGAATCCATCGATCGCCTCCTCAAATAGATCCCAAAAAGAAATCTCCTAGGAATATTGTTGCCAAATTCCAGACCTCCCAGATCAAGGAGAAAATACTGCAAGCAGCCAGAAAGAAACAATTTGAGTATTGTGGAAACCCAATCAGAATAATCCCAGATCTGGCAGCTTCTACATTAAGAGATCGAAGCGCTTGGAATGCGATATTCCGAAGGTCAATGGAGCTAGGATTAAAACCTAGAATCACCTACCCAGCAAAACTGAGTATCATGTTCCAAGGCAAAATATGGATTTTCAATAAAATAGAGGACTTTCAAGCTTTCTCAGTGAAAAGACCAGAACTGAATAGAAAATTTGACTTTCAAACACAAGAATCAAGAGAAGCATGAAAAGGTAATCAAGAAACTGAAATTGCAAGGGACTTACTAAAGTTGAACTGTTTTGTTTACATTCCTACATGGAAAGATGATGTGTATGATTCATGAGACCTCAGTATTAGGGTAGTTGAATGATTATGTATATATATTTATATATAGGTGAATGTGTATGTATTTATATATCTACGTGTATATGTATGTATGTGTATGTATGTGTATATATATATATATATGTGTGTGTTTATATATATATGTAAAAGAGAGAGAGCGGACACAGGGTTAGTTGAAGATGAAGGGAAGATATCTAAAAGAAATAAAATGAAATTAAGGGATGAAAGAGCAACATACTGAGAGAGGGAGATAGGGAGAGATAGAATGGGGTGGATTATCTTGCATAAAGGTGGCAAGAGGAAGCAGTTCTGTGGGAGGAGGGGAAAGGGCAGGTGAGGGGGGAATGAGTGAACCTTGCTCTCATCAGAATTGGCCTGAGAGGGAATACTATACATACTCAGTTGGGTATCTTACCCCACAGGAAAGAAGAGGGAGGAAGATAAAAAAAAATAAAAGGGGGGGTATGATGGAGGGGAGGGCAGATGGGGGTGGAGGTAATCAAAACAAACACTTTGGAAAGGGGACAGGGTCAAGGGAGAAAATTCAATAAAGCGGGATGGGTTGAAAAGGAGCAAAATGTAGTTAGCCTTTCACAACATGAGTATTGTGGAAGGGTTATACATAATGATACATGTGTGGCCTAGGTTGAATTGCTTGACTTCTTAGGGAGGGTGGGTGGGAAGGGAAGAGGGGAGAGAATTTGGAACTCAAAGTTTTAAAATCAGATGTTCAAAAACAAAAAGTTATTGCATGCAACTAAAAAATAAGATACACAGGCAATGGGGTGTAGAAATTTATCTTGCCCTACAAGAAAGGAAGGGAAAAGGGGATGAGAGGGGAGGGGGGTGATAGAGGGGAGGGCTGACTGGGGAACAGGGCAACCAGAATATAAGCCATCTTGGAGTGGCGGGAAGGGTGGAAATGGGGAGAAAATTTGTAATTCAAACTGTTGTGAAAATCAATGCTGAAAACCAAATATGTTAAATAAATAAATTAAAATTAAAAAAAATAAACATACTTTTTTTCTAAGAGAAAAAAAAAATGTAGATTTACGTTAGTCCCAGTCCCCTATGTCCAGCTGAGATGAGTAAGTTGCTCTATCTTGATAGAATAATTTCAGATGACTTCCCCTCTTACCTACTATGCTCTGGACAAATTGGCTTATTTGCCAATCCTCATATAAAACAGTACATCTCCACTACAAGACCTTTGCATATTGCCCCATACCTGGAATGTACTCCTTCATCATCTCTTCCATTTAAGATTTCTCTAAGGCTTAGCTCATGTGCTTCTCCTTTGGAGACAAGGCTTTTTTTCTGAATTCTCTTCCCTTATTATTATTATCCACCCCTTGTACTTTATATTTACTTTGTGTATATTTTTATGTTTGAATATGATGTTTCCTCTCAGTAGAGTGTAAACTTCTGGGGGACAAGGACTTTCTTCATATTTGCCTTTGTATCTCCATTAACTTATACAAATAATTTCCAAAGAAACACCACCACCACCTACATTAGAGAGAGGCCTTATCCCATAAATTTCTTAGTTCAGGTTTGATGTTGAGATGAAATGAGACACTTGGAAAACATTGGAGGAGGTTTACTTTGCCCTAACACAGCAAGAATATGCAACAAGGAAACAGTGGCACTTAGCATCTCTGAATATGCCTCTTGCACTGTATCTATATGGAAATAAATCTAGTCTGGGTACCAAGAAAAGGCATTAGTAGTCGTTATGTATATTTTAATTTTATTTTGGTTTATCATGGGTTTTTCTGGCCAAGTGTGATTTGGCCTGGTTTGCTCTGTATCATTTCATAAAGGCTCTTTCAATACGCATGTATTAAAGACTGACTCTGTAGGCTCCATTAGGACACAGTTGACTGATACTGAGTTTACAATCCATGTTATCATGGCAATAGGATTCTTACTAGTGAGAGATTTCTTCAATTTAGATCTGGGAAGAATGTTGAAGACCACCTAGTCCAATTCCGTTGAGGAAAATTAGTCCAGAATAATACAGTCTCTTTGATTAGAAAGGGGACATCTCTTTGACTTGTTGCCATAAATCACCTTTCAGTGCAGTCATGTTTTACCCTTTGCCAAACACATCTTCTTTTCATGTGAACAAGTGTCTAATACTACTTGAATCTAATTATATTCTTTCTAAGACAATTTCAGTAAGACTTCTACATTTCCATAAGCTATTCTTCCCTAAATAGTATTGAGAAATCAAAGGAAAAACACTTTATTTTAAAGCACTTTGTTAATGCTGTAAATGATCTTTTAGAGTTTCTAAAACACAGCAGGTCAGGGAATGAATTCTTAGGCTATTGGAACACCTTGTAGTTGAGATGACATAAGATAAAATTTGCCTTCGTTCTGATAATATGCACTCTCTGGGTTTGTTTGCTAATTAGCGTGCTGCTGTTAGCACCTTTCACCTTCTTTTGTTAGTTTTTCAGGTGTATTCTTCTGCAGACTGAAAATTGAACTACTTGCAAAAAAAATACTAAAATCCAGTAAATTAGACACTTCATTAAGGGAAAGGTTGGGAGGGGACTTGGTATTTAGGCAATGGTTTATTGAGAATATCCCATTTCCATATACATACTGATGAAGTGTTGTGTATTTTGTATATCATTTTCTATCACCAGGACTTTTTTTTTAACGGGAGTAAATGAACAATAAATCCTTGATGGATCATTTTGATTTTAGTCTTTCTAACTTTTTTGCAGCTATCTGGGCTGATTTGACTAGCACAACTCAAAGGAGAGGGATATAAAGCATCTGACATTAAACCAGCATTCACCTACACACCTGTGTTTTCATACACCTTAGTGTGACTCTCAAATCTCTGTCCTTCATGTTAAAGACATCTGAGAGTGGCCTTCCAGGGACCATAAAAGCCCCACCGTCTTTTGTCATTTAAAAGCTGTTAGGGATTTCACAACTAGCAATGGTGCATCTAATTACTGAATTATTAAATGGAAAGCCACAGCCTAAAAAGCAATGTTCTGTCACTCAAAAAGATAAATTCAAGTCAAAAGAAAACCAGAGATACAATTAAGTCATCTTTTCTATTTCATTCCTACAGTTGATTGAAAAATATCCCAACTCAAGGGTAAAGAAGCTTAATTGCCTCTGATATTAGCCTTAAGTTTATCAAAGGTTCTTGAGCCAAATGAATATTCAGTTCCTTTACTAGTAGTAATCCTTAAGAGATATTCTAGGAATAGCAGAGAGATTAAGTCTGCATGTTAGCTTAGGTCTTTCAGAATCAGACACATATTATTCTATGTAATCTGGCATTGACATGGACAATATGATTGAGATATTATGGAAAGAAATGTTACATAGCACTTTTAAACTTCGCAAAGAATTGTCCTCACAATAACTCTATGAAATAAATTATATAAGAATCAATAACCCCATTTTACAGATGAAGAAATAAAGCATTTGAAAGCTAAAATGTTTTAGCCATAATCATACAGATGGTAAGTATATGAAATGAGTGGAAATGTAAAGTACACTGAGTTTGGAAGGGGATTAATCAAAGCTTTACTTCCTGTGTGACCTGGGCAAGTTAAGTAACCTTTCCAGGCCTTAATTTTACATCTGTAAAAGTAGGGTGTTGGACTAGATCACTTCTAAGGTCCATATTAGCTCTTAATCTATGATTCTGTGATTCTGTAATCCTAGTTCTCTTGACGTCTACTACAACACCAATGATGAAAATTTCAAATCATTTATCTGCCTATCTTGTACAAATAGGAAGGAAAAGTGGAAGGAATGAAAGAAGGAAGGAAGGAAGGAAGGAAGGAAGGAAGGAAGGAAGGAAGGAAGGAAGGAAGGGAGGGAGGGAGGGAGGGAAGGAAGAAGAGAAAGAAAAAAGAATGAGAAAGAGGGAGGGGAGAAGAAAGTAGGGCTTTTTTATTTTAATGGGACCCAAAAGAACCATATGGTTGAGGTAAAGATAGCCAGTGCTCTCTGGATGAGTCTTTTAAAACTGTGTAATGGACAGGAGTATGCTAGTAAATGTCTAACAACTGGCTCTAAGGGGGGGGAACGTATGCAGGTACACTTTTAAGTGTAATATCAATTACTAACATTTCAATATAGCACTGAAGCCCATGGGCTGAAGTACCTTGATAACCTGTGGTTTCTGTCAGATGGCAAACCCATTTTTCCTGATCATTCATTTCTTTGATTCCACCTATTATTGTTATTTTTCTATATAATTCCATACTTGTAATATATTGCAGCATGCTCTTACCCACCATAAACCTTTCTATTGCCTTGTAGGTGACATTCATTTTCATCGCAATGGATGAAACAACATTCCAAGTTTTGCAACAATATAACACTGGAATGTTATTGCTATTAACAGGAAGAGACTTTGGGGCAGCTAGGTGGTGCAGTGAATAGAGCACCGGCCCTGGAGTAAGAAGGACCTGAGTTCAAATGTGGCCTCCGACACTTGACATGTGTACTAGCTGTGTGACCTTGGGTAAGTCATTTAACCCCAATTGCTTGGCCCTCTTCCCTCAAAAACAAAACGAAAACAAGAAAAGACTTTCCTTCAGGGAGACTTTTAGGGTCTTTAAACGAACAAAACAATTTCCCAAAAGCAAATAAGAAGAACATTTGCCCAACTCATCATTTTGCATTGTCTGTCCAAGACAGATATATAGATAGACAAATAGACAAGTTTCATAGGCATTCTTCGTCTTTTTAGACTTTCCTGTTAGGTGACTCATCCAGGAATCTGTGCAATGTTCTTACGTTTAATGCAACAAGCATGATGTTATCTGCAAACTGGAATATATAAAGAACATCATCTATGAAGAATTTCTCTTCAAGTAAGGGTCTAAATGGATCTCCTTTTCAATAGTGTTAAGCACTATGGTTAGCATAAATCTCATTATATCCTGTTCTTGATGTTAATGATAAAAGGGTCATTGAATAAGTATTTTCTGTTGTTATATCTCTGAAGGAATATTGTAAAATTTTAATATATGTGTGGGAGATATTTTGTTGAAAGAGAACCATTAGGTAGCATTTTGTTCCACTGAATCAAATGTGGTTTTTTTGTTTTTATAATAAATAATAAGGACAAAAGATTTTACATTCTCTACATCTTTCAGGAATTATTGTAATGATAAAGGTATCATCTATTGTTGAATAACACTTGTGAAATCCTATTTATTCCCTTCTAATATCTTCATCAAAGACCATTGCAATATATGTATACATGATTGTTGAACAGATTCATACAAATCTAAATCATACAAGTTTTTTGAGAACACTGAGGGACTGATGTTCAAGATACTTGAAGGAGAAGAATCTATCAAAGGAATCTTAAAAAAAAACTTTGACTCTTACTAAAACTCCAAAAAATGGCAATCCAGAGAAAATCATCTACTTTTGAACTATGTACATATTTTCCTTTCTATATAGAAACTAATCTCTTACAGTGCAAATACGTTTCTGGAAGAACATTCATTTTTGGAAGAATTAATAATTAGAAAGTCATTGAAAAAGGAGATAAGAAACAAACAAAAATTAAATACATCATTACATCCATAAATCCAAACCCCAAAATATTAAAAACCTACTAAATTCTACGTGTCCCACATTCAACTCATTAGAATGATAACCCTGAATCTTTAAAACGATAAATGAAACAATATCTATTTCAATTAATAGAAACTGATTAAAATAATAGAAGCTATTTAAAATAAAATCTGATAAAAACAAAATAGACTTTTAGTACCTAATCAGTTTTTCAGTAATTCATATTTCCCAGATATTCACCAAATCTATAGCCTATTGTAAAAAGCCCAATATGGTTTTAAAGGGATAGTATTTCATAGTCCTATAGGAAAGGAAGCTTCAGCCATTATGTTGACCCTGAAATAATGGCCAAAGCAAGGTTATTGAATGATCATTTTATTGCCTTCCATTACAGCTGAAGAAGTTCAGATTGTTCTGATGAATACGACTTGAAAGCCAGAAGTGAACAAGCATGTGAAATATGTTAAGGTCACATTTTTATACTTATTAGAAACAGCCTGAATAATTAAACTGACTGAATTACTGGTTGCTTTCAGGCTCATACACAGAATGAAAGGTCACAACCTGACATACCATGGCCTCACATGGCCCACATGATTGACAGAAAGAGGAAATAAGCTGATATCTTTCACATGGGAATCCCAGCTTGTAACAAGTATAAGCAAGTGGGCTATATGGAATTGGTGGGAAAACTTAATTGTATTATTACTTGGAATCTTTGTTCATCAAATTAGTTCATCGTGATATATTTACTTACATGATAAAATACAAGAATAAAATGCCATATATTTGTTGATTAAAATGGACTAGAAGATATGTATACCATATGTAGCTTCATTTAATTAATGCATATATTTATTTTTATTTTTACACATAGATAGACCTATTTCTTGGTATGTTGTTTTATTCTCATAAAGGAAATGATTAATTTTTCTATGATATATTTACAAAGAACATGAAAAACACCTCTCCAAAGTAAAACATTAATATATCTCCATGGCATGCATTTCTTATTACCTTACACTGGGCAGGGAAGAGGGGGCTTAATCGAGGCTTCTTGACCTTGTACTTTTAAAATTTTGACAATTTTATTTCAATGTAATTAGTTTCCTTTGTAATCCCATGTATTTTAATTTATACATTTAAAATATTCTGAGAAGAAAGGGTACACATGATTTACTAAACTGTCAAGGAAACTAGAACACAAAATAAAGTAAGAACCCCTGATTTACATTGCCAATGAGGGCCTGATTTTGCTTCTCAGTTACATTCATTATTATACCTGGGATGACACCAATCCACCAAAGGCCAAGAGAAAAAAAAAGACACATTGGATATGAAGAAGCTTGTGAATGGCACATTATTTGGAGACAGAAAAGGATCTACATTTCACCCTCAAACCTAAAATGACATAACTTGTTTCTAGATTCAAGAAAAGTTAAAATATATTTTATATATTTTATATTTTATATACAGGTGAGGTAATCGTCATTTTTGAACTTGCTTTGTTATAAGGTCATGAATTTGTGAATTTAGAATGTGAATTTAGAGTACAGACTGATATTATGTATACACTATAGATTATCTGAAATCTTCAAGTCTTCAGATTTATGTTAAAGTTATAGTGTCTTAGTTCTTATTTCAGACTTCAATATTATCTTTTTAAAAACATGAATGGTGAAATTTGGACTAGATTGATGTCATGTATTTCTCTTAAACTAGAGAAAGTATTGTTTTATTTACATTTATTTACATTTATACTGGAATTCATTTACTTGTAATGCTGTTATAAAGGAAAATTATTGTAGGTGTCCTATCCCTGAAGTAGATAGTAACAAAATGATATGAGGAATTGGATTTTTCTGGACTTTTTCCCCATTGTTCTCTTATAATACCTAAAAAGGCTATTTTTCCTTATGTGTTGTTCAGACTAAACATTTTTGACACTGGTTTATCAAAATCTGCCTTGTGTGCTTTAAAATTCTCAGCAAAAAAAGCATAGATAAGCAAAATACAGGATTGCTGCACATGTATATTTATAGCCATTATATAAAAAGTTATTTATTCATTTTAATTGAAACAGAAAACATTTCTTCTAAACCTAAATTTTTGCATGATTACTTCCTCCAACATCCCACTTCGATGCTTTCACCTGAGTCATTAAAGATTATAGCAGAGCCTACCAAGCAAAGAAAACCTTTAGTATGGACTGTGTGATATTAACTATATATGTCATCCAAGTTCCATCACCAGAGAGTTGATCACCAGTTTACTCAACAGTTGATGACTGGAGGGGAAAGGAAGAACAGGCCACAGCAATTCATTAATACCTAATGAAGCATAGAGGAAGCAAAGACATAACTAATAGAAATTATATAACATACCCTTACAGCATTCAAGTAAGTATTATGTAATTTCATATTTTCTTCTAATTCATCTCTTAACTTCAACAAATTACAAAGAGTCACTCCATAGGAAAGGAACTAATATAGAAGGTGGGGGTTTTTTCTAAAATTTGAACAGAGAAAATTAACTTTTTCTTTATAATCCCTGTACTTTGCTGTAAATATATTTCCTTTGAAGGGATCATAAATAAAATATTGTGGTCCCTCATTACATTACACAGTGATAGCCAATGGCAATATATAACAATACAGACATTGGCTATGGCTGCATGATTCAAATGTCCCTCATATGTATTTTATCACTTGGTCACAAATTGTAGAAGTGGCTTCCCAGATGGCCCCTGGACAGGGCTGTACCCTGGATTATACCCCTGATTTTATGCAAGTTTCCTTGAGGTCAGAGAACATGTAGGATACATACACACATGCACGTTCAGTCAGGGGGTTGAGAAGGATTGTCATGTACTACCCCTGGCAGAGCAATTTTGACCATTGTATTTTGATGATTTTGAACCTCAACTTTCTCATTCTGCAACCAGGGCAATTTATTTTTTTATCTTTTCAAGTAGCCATTTCAGACATCACAGAGATTCTCCTCTGGGAAAGATTTTGGAAGGAATAAGTGGCCAAAGTAAGAGTAAAAGAATTGAATAAGTCACGTACTGTAACACTTCCTGCAACTAATTGTGTAACTTTCAATTCTCTAGTGCACGGCTCTATTGCCCCACTTCCATACTGAGCAAAATACGTTATCCAAATGTACACTTTTTAAAAAAGTAAAAAAAAAACTACAAGAAATGATAAAATAATAAAAAAGAAAAAAATTTAAATTAATTTTTTGGAAGTAGAAGGTATATCTAAAACTGATTTTAATCTGAATAGACTCTTATTCAAATTTACTCAAGTGGTCCTTGATTGTTTGCCTGCTTTTACGTGAGGGAGATTATGAAAATTTGGCTAAAACTAGAATAGAGTGATCAGCATTGCTATTCCCTTAAAACTCCACTATGCCATTTCCCAAAGCTTCCTGAATCACCGACTTTGAGAACTGGAAGAGACATAGGAGCTATCTAATCCACTCCACAAAAAAAGTTTATTATTGCCCATCTGAAGAGTACTCAAATAGCTGTGGCTGAAAAACCTCTAATGGTATGAAGCATCTCTAGCCAGCGTGAATGGAGACACACAAAATGTAGAACCATACAAAGGGTTTTGCCAGGTCAGAAGAGCAACAATGTTCTTTCTGCAAAGTATTTTTATCCCCCAAAATATCCTATCAACTCATAGGTTGCTTGGGTAATTGTATAAATAGTGTCAACTTAATTTGGTGTGGCCTATCTCTGAACACTTTCCCTCCCCTGGTTTATAATCTTCTTTTTTCATATAATATATTTTCCTATGTTTGATATCTTGATGTATGTGAACTGCAACTAAGTGAAGGTCCCTGCAGAGCCTGACGATGGTCCATTACACATCACTGAGCTGTGTATTCTACAAACTAAAGACCTCTACTTCCTTCAAGTGAACTTCATATGGCATGGACTCAAGCTCCTGATTTCCCCCTGTGGATATTTTCTTGTTTATCAAAGCCTCTTCTAAAATTTTTTTTCCCAACTTAAAACAATACTCCCAATGTGATCTGACCAGGCAGAGTACAGAGATTATAACCTTCTTATTTCTGGAAGCTATGACTCTCTCACTGCCTACCAAGATTACATTACATTTCTAAATCCCACATATATTTTTCTTTATTTTACATTTTATCATCATTTATTTATTTAATATTTTTAGTTTTCAGCATTCATTTTCACAAGAGTTTGAATTACAAATTTTTTCCCCATTTCTACCCATCCCCCCAATCCAAGATGGCAAATATTCTGATTGCCACATTCCCCAGTCAGCCCTCCCTTCTGTCACCCACTCCCCCCCATCCCCTTTTCCCTTACTTTCTTGTAGGGCAAGATGGATGTTTATGTCCCATTGCCTGTATATCTTATTTCCTAGTTGCATGCAAAAACTTTTTTTTGAACATCTGCTTTTAAAATTTTGAGTTCCAAATTATCTCCCCTCTTCCCTCCCCACCCATCCTCCCTAAAGAAGGCAAGTAATTCAACATAGGCCACTTGTGTATCATTATGCAAAACCTTTCCACAATACTCGTGTTATGAAAGACTAACTATATTTTGCTCCTTCCTATTCTATCCCCCTTTATCCAATTTTCTCCCTTGACCCTGTTCCTTTTCAACAGTGTTTACTTTTGATTAGCTCATCCCCTTATCTGCCCTCCCTGTTATCATCCCCCCCTTTTTATTTCCTTCCTCCTTCTACCCTGTGGGGTAAGATACCCAATTGAGTGTGTATGTCATTCCTTCCTCAGGTCAAATATGATGAGAGCAAGATTCACTCACTCCTCCTCATCTGCTCCCTCTTCCCTCCTAAAAGAACTGCTTTTTCTTGGCACTTGCATGTGAGATAATTTACCCCATTCTATCTCTTCCTTTCTCCCTCTCTCAATATATTCCTCTCTCATCCCTTAATTTGATTTTACTTTTTAGATATCATCCCTTCATATTCAACTCACCCTGTGCATATATATACATATACATATATATATACATATATGTGTGTGTGTACATATATATACATATATACATACATATATATATATACATATACATATATATGTATGTATATTTCTAATACTGAGGTCTCATGAATTATACATATCATCTTTCCATGTAGGAATGTAAACAAAACAGTTCAAATTTAGTAAGTCCCTTATGATTTCTCTTTCTTGCATACCTTTTCATGCTTCTATTGATTCTTGTGTTCAAATTTTCTATTCAGCTCTGGTCTTTTCACTGAGAAAGCTTGAAAGTCCTCTATTTTATTGAAAATCCATATTTGCCTTGGAGCATAATACTCAGTTTTGCTGGGTAGGTGATTCTTGGTGTTAATCCTAGCTCCATTGACCTCCAGAATATCATATTCCTAGCCCTTCAATCCCTTAATGTAGAAGCTGTTAGATCTTTTGTTATCCTGATTGTTTTTCCCCAATACTCAAATTGTTTCTTTCTGTCTGCTTGCAGTATTTTCTCCTTGATCTGGGAGCTCTGGAATTTGGTGACAATATTCCTAGGAGTTTGCTTTTTGGGATCTTTTTCAGGAGGTGTTCAGTGGATTCTTTCAATTTCTATTTTGCCCTCTGGCTCTACAATATCAGGGCAGTTCTCCTTGAGAATTTCTTAAAAGGTGATATCTAGGGTCTTGTTTTGATCATGGCTTTCAGGTAGTCCAATCATTTTTAAATTATCTCTCCTGGATCTATTTTCCAGGTCACTGATTTTTCCAATGAGATATTTCACATTCTCTTGCACTTTTTCATTCCTTTTGTTCTGTTTCATAATATCTTGATTTTTCATCAAGTCACTAGCTTCCACTTGCTCCAATCTAATCGTTAAGGTAGGATTTTCTTCAGTGGTCTTTTGGACCTCCTCTTCCATTTGGGTAATTCTGCCTTTCAAGGCATTCTTCTCCTCATTGGCTTTTTGGAGCTCTTTTGCCATTTGAATTAGTCTATTTTAAAGGTGTCCTTTTCTTCAGAATTTTTTGGGGTCCCTTTTAGCAAGTCATTGACTTGTTTTTCATGATTTTCTTGCATCACTCTCATTTCTCTTCAATTTTTCCTCTACTTCTCTAACTTGCTTTGCCAGATCCTTTTTGAGCTCTTCCATGGCCTGAGACCAGTTCATGCTTTTCTTGGAGGCTTTTGATGTAGGCCCTTTGAGTTTGTTGACTTCTTCTGGCTGTGTGTTTTGGTCTTCTTTGTTACCAAAGAAAGATTGCAAAGTCTGAGTCTGAATCTGAGGCTGTTTTCTCTGCTTGGCCATGTTCCCAGCCAACTACTTGACCCTTGAGTTTTTTGTCAGGGTATGACTGCTTATAGAGTAGAGAGTACTTTGTCCAAAACTTGAGGGGCTGTGCTGTTGTTTTCAGAGCTATTTCTACACAGCAAAGTCTGCCACACCAGTGCTACTCCTCTCCCAAGAACTGCCAACCCAGACTGCAACTCAGATCTTAAGCAGGCTCTGCACTCCTACTCTGATCTGCCACTTAATTCTTCCCACCACGTGGGCCTGGAGCCATAAGCAACTGCAGCTGTAGTTCTGTCCTCAGTGCTGCACTACCTCCAATGCCCCTGGAGTGGTGGCCAAACTGTAAACTCCTTTCACTCTGTCCCTGAAGCTTTTCCCACTAAACTTCTCTGTTGTCTTTGGTGTTTGTGGGTAGAGAAGTCTGGTAACTGCCACATCTCACTGATTCAGGGCACTAGGACCTGTCCTGCCCAGCTCCCAGTCTAGTTGGTCCAGGTGTGGCTCACGCTGGACTCTGCTCCGCTCCACTCCCAGCACTGTGCAATAGACCTTCCCCTGGGACCATCCATGCTGTCCTGGGCTGGAGCCCTGCTTCCCTCTGCTATTTCGTGGGTTCTTCAGTTCCAGAATGTGTTGAGAGCCATTTTTTATTGGTGTTTGGAGAGCCCCGGGAGAGACCGGTAGGCAAGTCCCTGCTTTCCAGCCACCTTCTTGGCTCTGCCCCCTGTATTTTTCTTTTTAAAAGTTTCATTGATGTGTTTTAGTTTTGCATTACAAACATTTACAGATTACCCCCACTCTGCTAGAGCAATGTAAAGTAATTATGTAAAACTACTCATATAGTTACTCATCTGAAAGTGCATTTGATTTTGTATGGAATGCCATATTTGTGGCACCCCACACATCTCTATTTAAAATTTTTATTTTAATAAAAATAAATTTACTTTCTCTACCTTCCATCACTTTAACATTAGAGGAAAAAAAGAAAAATAAATTGCCTGTAACAAATATCTCAGTCAAGAGAAACAAATTACAGAGCCAAGATGGTGGAGTAAAAGCAAGCACTTACTTGAGCTCTCCCCGAAATCCCTCCAAATCCCTGTAAAAATGACTCTAAACAAATTATAGAGCTACAGAACCCACAAAATGACTAAGTGAAACAAGTCTCTAGCCCAAAATAGGCTAGAAGGTCAATGGTAAGGGTCTGTCGCACCATGCTGGAAGTGGAGGGCAGCCCCGTGTGGGCCATGCCTGGCCAGAGCAGACCAGGCAGAGCAGGCCTGAGGGCACTTAATCACTGGCAGTTTCCAGACTTCTCACCCCACAAATGCCAAAGACAACCTAGCAGGTCAATGAGAAAATGCTGTTGGACCAGGGTGAAGGAAGAGCACAGTCTTGCCCCAGCCCCAGGGCAGTGGAAGTGGTGGCAGCTGTGGCAGCAACAGCAGCAAGGGCTGCTTCCAGAGCTCCAGGCCTACAGACAGTGGAGACATCAAGTGGCTGATCAAAGCCAGATTGCCGGGATCTTTTTGCTGGTGCTGAGGCAGGATTCTCTTGCTTTGCCCTGCTTGAATGTGAGTCGCAGTCCTGGGTGGCAATCCTGGGATAAGGAGGAGTGCTGGTGTGGAAGAGCTTGTGATGGCTGTGGAGAGGAAATCTTCCTCACAATTCCAAGGCAGAAAAGAGAGGAGTAAATAACTCTCTTTGGATCATGCCACTTCAGAAGAACTGAAAATTTACAGGTGCCTAGAAGTAGTTTGGAAAACAGCTGCACAAAACCCATGCAGCTTGGGACAGAGCACTCTCCACTCTGGAAGCAGAGTCATACCTTGACAAAGAGCTCAAAAGTCAAGTAACTGATGGGGAAAATGAGCAGGCAGAGTAAAAAAACCTCAAACTACAGAATCTTACTTTGGTAATGAAGAAGCTCAAAACATACAATCAGAAGAAGGTAAAAAAGTCAAAGATCATACATCAAAGGCCTCCAAGAAAAAAAGTATGAATGGATCTCAGGCCATAGAAGAGCTCAAAAAAGATTTGGAAGAGGAAGTATGATAAGTAGAGGCAAAATTGGGAAGAGAAATGAGAGTGATGCAATAAAACCATGGAAAACAAGTCAACAACTTGCTAAAGGAGACCCAAAAAAATTCTGAAGAAAATACTTCAAAAAATTGACTAATTCAAATGGCAAAAAAAAGCTCCAAAAAACCAATGAGGAGAAGAATGCCTTGAAAAGAAGAATTGGCCAAATGGAAAAGGAGGTCCAAAAACTCATTGAAGAAAATAATTCTTTCGAAATTAGATTGGAGCAAATGGAAGCTAGTGACTTTATGAGAAATCAAAAAATTATAAAAACAGAGCCAAAAGAATGAAAAAAAATGGAAGGCAATATGAAATATCTCATTGGAAAAACCACTGACCTGGAAAATAGATCCAGGAGAGATAATTTAAAAATTATTGGACTATGTAAAAACCATAATCGAAAAAAGAGCCTAGACATCATCTTTCAAGAAATTATCAAGGAAAACTGCCCTTATATTCTAGAACCAGAGGGGAAAATAGAAATCAAAAGAATCCACCTCTTGACAAAGATCCCAAAAGGAAAACTTCTAGGAATACTGTAGCCAAATTCCAGAGTTCCCAGGTCAAGGAGAAAATATTGCAAGTAGCCAAAAAGAAACAATTTGAGTATTGTGGAAACATAATCAGGATAACACAAGACCTGATAGCTTCTACCTTAAAGGATTGAAGGGCTTGGAATGCGATATTCTGGAGGTCAAAGGAGCTAGGACTAAAACCAAGAATCACCTACCCAGCAAAACTGAGTATAATACTCTTGGGCAAAATATACACTTTAAATGAAATAGAGGACTTTTAGGCATTCTTTATGAAAAGATCAAAGCTGAGTAGAAAATTTGACTTTCAAATACAAGAATCAAGAGAAGCATGAAAAGGTAAACAGGAAAGAGAAATCATAAGGGACTTATTAAAGTTGAACTGTTTACATTTCTACATGGAAAGATGATAATTGTAACTCATGAGACCTTTCTCAGTATTAAGGTCCTTGAAGGGAATGTACATGTATATAGACAGATGACACAGGATGAGTTGAATATGAAGGGATGATATCTAAAAAATAAAATTAATGAGTGAGAGAGGAATACATTGGAAGAAAGAGAAAGGGAGAGATAGAATGGGGTAAATTATTTCAGATAAAAGAGGCAAAAATGTTGTTATAAAGGAAGGGAAGAGGGGGGAAAGGGAATGAGTGAACCTTACTCTCATTGTATTTGGCTTAAGGATGGAATAACATACACACTCAATTTGATGTATTACCTGCAGGGAAGTAGAAGGGAAGAGGATAAGAGGGAGTGGGATGATAGAAAAGAGGGCAGATTGGGGAGGTGATACTCAGAAGCAAACACTTTTGAAAAGAGACAAGGTCGAAGGAGAAAATAGAATAAATGTGCGAATAGGATGGAGGGAAATGTAGTCTTTTACAACACGACGATTATGAAAGTGTTTTGCATGATGACCCGTGTATAACCTATATTGAATTGCTTGCGTTCTTAATGAGGGTGGGTGAGGAGGGAGGAAGGGAGAGAATTTTTACAAATATTAAAAATTGTTTTCACATGTAACCTGGAAATAATATCTACCATAAAGTAAGCATAGAAATCTATCTTGCCCTACAAGAAAGTAAGGGGGAAGGGAATAGGGGGATGTGGTGATAGAAGGGAGGGTAGACTGTGGAAAGGGGTAATGACAATACATGCCATCTTGGGGTGGGGGATAGGGGAGAGACAGGGAGAAAATTTGTAACTCAAAATCTTGTGGAAATGAATGTTGAAAACTAAAATAAATAAATTAATCTAAGAAAAAGAAAAAAATCAATTTCCCACATTGTGGGCATCTAGATATATGTGTGTGTATGTGTGTGTATGCATGTGTACTCATGCTTCTCTCATTTTGTCCTTGTGAAATTAATTCATTGAACCTCAGTGTAACACTTTACAACTGTCCATAGTAAGTTCCATCTTGGGCAATTTAAGTCTAATTTTCTAGTTTGATAAGATATTTTGGTATTTTAGCTCTATCATCCAGTATGTTAGCTATATTACCAAATTAATGTCACTTGTAAATTTTATAAATTTGGTATTATTAAATCCAAATCATTGATAAAAATATTAAACATTACAGGCATAAGCACACATCCCCAGCAGTACTCCACAGGAGACTTCCATCCAATTTGTCATAGAACTATCAGTAATTTTTCTTTCAGCCAATTCCAGACATTTATCCAGTTCCAAATTGCTTTAATTACATCATCTACTCCATGTCTCTCCTTCATTTCCAAAACAGATCCTTATTAGATGCTTTGCTAAAAAGAGTTCTTTCAGAAATGGAAATAAAGTAAATATGGCATGACTTGTTCTAGTGTTTTGTATTCATTGCTAGTGTTGTGTATTCATTGCTATTTCTTTAGTAATACTTTCCATAGTTTTGCAAAGAATTATACTCCATAGAACCAGAAGAACACTGTACACAGTAATAATAATATTATATGATGATCAACTCTGAAAGACATAGCTACTCTATTCAAGACAACATTCCAAGACAATTCTAAATGACTCATGATTAAAAATGCTATCGACCTCCAGAGGGACACCTGTTGAACTCTGAGTGCATATAGAAGTATACTTTTCCACTTTATTTTTCTTGCTTTTTTGCAACATGACTAATATGGAAATACATTTTGATGACTTCACATAATGGATACATTGCTTTTCTTCTCAATGGGTGGGAACAAAAGAGAATCCGAAACTCAGTTATTTTTTAAATGAATGTTAAAGACAAAAACATTTTTTAAAAGAATTACACTCTTCTTCCTCCTCCTCCTCCTCTTCCTCCTCCTCCTCGTCCTCCTCCTCCTCCTTCTCCTCTTCCACCTCCTCCTCCTCCTTTTTCTTCTCCTCCTCTTCCTCACCATCATCACCATCATCTTCCTCCTCCTCCTCCTCCTCCTGCTCCTGCTCCTGCCGCTGCTGCTTCTCCCCCCGTTCCCTTGGAGCGGACCATCCTGGTGCCTCTTTTGTGAAGCGGCGGCTGAGGAGACCGCGGGACTCGCCATGGCCGACGAAAAGCCGAAGGAAGGAGTCAAGACTGAAAACAACGACCACATTAATTTGAAGGTGGCAGGGCAAGATGGTTCAGTGGTGCAATTTAAGATTAAGAGGCACACACCACTTAGTAAACTAATGAAAGCCTATTGTGAACGACAGGGTTTGTCAATGAGGCAGATCGGATTCCGATTTGATGGGCAACCAATCAATGAAACAGACACACCTGCACAGTTGGAAATGGAAGATGAAGATACAATTGATGTATTCCAGCAGCAGACAGGAGGCGCTTACTAAAAAGAATCTACAACTCTTCTCCAGAACTGTGCTCCCAAGAAAAACAATACATTCACAATTAGAAACCAAGATTTGGTTCATCCACATCCTGACTACTGCAGTATAGTTTTCTCTCTTCTTTGATTCCCTTCCCCCGTTCCTTTGTTGTACATAAAGTAACTGGTGTATGTGCACAGGCATAATGCGTATTTTTTTTTAACTAAATGGCCGATGGTATGTTTTGATCAACATCAAATGGAGATGGGGAGGGGAAAAAACAAACTGGTTCTGTGAAAATACCCCTTTTCTCCATTAGTGGCATGCTCATTCAACTTTTATCTTTATATTCCAGTAAGTTATTTTGCTCTCACTGTTTAACAACAAAAAAAAAAAACCCACAAAAAAAATCCTTGCATACCTTGTTTGATTGGATAATTTCAATGTTTTTCTTTTATCATTGTAAAACCAAGGACGATTTTATAACTTTTTTGTACGTAGCTGTTACATGTAGGGCAATCTCTGTCTCTCAGTAGGGATAAATTACTATAAAGAAATTGATCCTAGATAGTTTTCCCTTCAAGTCAAACATCTTGTTGTTTAAATAAACTTCTTGTTTAAAATAAAAAAAAAAAGAATTACACTCAAGCTCAGTAGCTTATAATTTTCAGGTTACATTCTCCTACCATTATTTAAAAAATGCTTATCACTAGATTTGGTGATCACTTCTCTGCTGAAACATCTTCAGTGACTCCTTTTGACTACTATGTAAAGTTCAAAGCTCCTTTACCTGGCATTTAAGGCCCAACGTAATCCACTCAAAGTTATTACCAGACTATTCTCATGTCACTCTTCTCCACCAGGCTATAATCCAGTCAGGCTAAATTACTTTCTATCCCCTGTGAATCCCACCTCTTGATTTTGATTAAGTTGTTCCTTAAACTTGAAATTTTTCCCTTCTCTATCTTTACTTGATGAATTTCTACCCATCCTTTAAGTAAAACTCAAATTCTATCTACTCTATGAGCCCTTATCTGATTTCTGTTATCAACAATGACCTTCTCCTTTTACCTTTCATAGTACTTTATTTCTCAGCTTCCTGATGAACTTATCACATAGTTAGCTGGTTTTGTGTCCTATCTTCCTATTACTGTATAAAATCCATGAAGGTAGAAATCATATCTAATGTAAACATTGTGTCATCCCCAGGACCTAGTAGGGTGTTCATAAGGTACATTTAAATAACACATATTGACACCCAGAGCAGACAAGTGCCTTTTCCAAGGGCTCATATATGAAATAGTAAAGTTGGACATTTAAATCTAGGTCCTCTGGATTCATGAACCAATGTTGCTGTAGTTGTTTTTTCCATTATAGTATGGCATTACCTAAATGATTTTATGCAAATCATTCTGGACCTAAGTTTTCTCATTTTTAAAACATGGTGAATGTATTATATTTACCCAAATGTCAGATTCTCTTGAAAAATCCTATCAATTTTGTCCTAAAATACATGGTTAGTTTAAATGTAGTTTAAATTGTGTCACAATAAATTCAATAAATAATTTATTTTTCTTAAAATTTATTGTTTTAGCCATTATTTCATATATGTATGTATATATATATATGTATATCATATAAATGTATATACATGTAATGGCGATGGAGGGGCTTTGAAATAACTTCATTATTCAGATATTTCAAGTGTAAGGTCCTTTGAGTTGTAATGGTAATTATCCCATGTGATAACCGATTCCTGACTTACTAGCTGGATTGTTTCCTTGTGTTTCTACTCTGTCCTAGAATATGTGGTCTGTCTTGGAGGCTCATTCCAATGTCAGAGGATATCAAACATTATTTGCTCCCCCCAGTTAGTTCCACTGTGCATTAATACAGAACAGACACCACAATGGTGCCTGACAGGTCTGATGAATTGTGACGATCTGGAATATAATGGGACTGAGCTAACAGTTAGGTTTAGTTGGATATTTTTTAATCTAAAACCTGAGATGAATCTGAACCCCAGATCCATCAATATTTCTAGTGTCTCATTTGGAAACCAGTAATATCAATGATTGACTGCATTTTACAGTGTCAATGACACATTGAGTCATTTGTGGCATGATATATCATTATGTCAGATGGCATCAAATGTCACAAAATATCAGTTTCCATTTTTTCTTATTTCTGGTCCAGATGGAAAGTTTATATTCAGGCACATCTCTTTCCACAGAAATCATAGTACATAGCAACTTGATGAATCTTTGAAGGAAAGTAGAGATTCTAAGGAGGACATGAGAAATAAGTACATCCTGGCATGAAGAAAAGTGCAGAGGCAGAGAGATTGTTATCTGTAAGCAATAGCAAGAAAGCTAGTGGTGCTAGATCATAGAGGAAAGGCAGTGGGACAATATAATAAGACAAGAAAGTTTGTTTGGAGGTAGGCTATGGTGGAGGTAATTAGGAACCACTAGAGTATAATGTTCAGGGGAGTAAAGTGATTACACTTGTAGAATAGCAATATCACTGAATCAACATTTTAGAAGTTGTATTTGAAAGGGAAAAGAATAGAGGCAGGGGGAAGACTCGGGAAACTAGATGTCCAGTTAAGAGATGAGTAGGGCCTGAATTAGTATGATCACTGGATGAGCTGAGAGAAAAGGATGAGTGATACAGATGCTGAGGAGTTAGAAATGAAAAGACAGCAACTGATGAAGATGTAGGATGAAAAACAGTAAATGGTTGAGGATGACTTCGATGTTGCAAACTTGTATGACTAGAAAACTGCTTGTGCCCTTAGCAGAAATAGAGAAGCCTATGAATGAGGAGGGATTCTAGAGCTATATGGTGAATTCCATTTAAAATATTTATTGATATTTCTTTTTTTGTCTAAATGTTATTTCTTCCAGTAGAATATAATCTACTCAAGGTCTGGGACTTTTTTATTCTTTCAGCTTTTGTTTCCCCAAGGCCTAACACAAAAGGCACTTAAAAATGCTTGTTTATTGATTGATTAAAGGCCAATTTCCTCAATTTCTTAAAAGTTGTCATATTTAAATGCATGAGAAACTATTGAAATACAAGAATGACAATATAACTAGGATGCTGTTTGATGCAGGCAAAAGAACAGAAAGAAAAGGTCATGGAAAACATAATAAAAACACAAGGCCTCCACAGGTAAAGCAAAGCTCTTCACTGAGGCAATAATTTGGAAAACTCACATAAAAATCCAATAGTATTATTGGATGTTTAAATACATAACCATACAGCATTTCTCTTATAGCTTGAATAGATTTTTTTAAAAAATTTTCAACTCAACACTCAACAAATACCAAAATATGAAATAGTATGTGTATATATGTATGTATATACATATGCATGCATGTGTATACATACATATATGTATGTGTGTATAAACATACATACATACACATGTATCAACTAGGTGGTGCAGTGGATAGAGCTCTAGGCCTAGAGTCAGGAATGTTCATCTTCCTGAGTTCAAATACAGCCTCAGACTCCTATTACCTGTGTGACCCAGAGCAAGTAAGTCACTTAATCCTGTTTGCCTTAGTTACTCATCTGTAAAATGAATTGGAGAAGGAAATGGCAAACCACTCCAGTATCTTTGTCAAGAAAACCCCCAAAAGGGATCACAAAGAATCATACACAACGGAAACAACTTAACAACAAAAATATATACACACATTAGAACTTATAAAGACAATTGCATATGATCATGAATCTTTATTAACTTTCAACTACCTTTTTATTTAATTTTTTTCAATTCATAAAAATCCTGACTTTTATCTTGTTGGAAAAAAAATGTAATAAGTAAAACAGTTGAACCCTAAGTATGTCCAAAATATGTACCTTGAGCATATTGCTCCTCTGTCAGGAAGTGTATAACATGTTTCATTATGAGTCCTCTGGAATTGTGGTTGTTCATTGTGTTCATAAGAATTTATAAGCATTCAAAGCTGTTTTTCTTTACAATGTTATTATTTTGTGTCAATTGTTTTCATTTAATTCTTCTTAATTCTGCTCCATTCATTCTGCTTAATTTCATAGGTCTTTTAAATCAGTACCTTCATTCCTCCATTAATGAGCAACTCCTTGATTTGATCTCCACCAGCTCAAAAAATAGTTAATATAAATATTTTGTACATATGGGTTTATTTACTTTTTCTGTGATCTCTTTGAGATATAGCTCTAATAGCATCACTGGGCAGAAAGGTATAAACAGTTTAATGATGGTTGGGGCGTAGTTTCAAATTGTTTTTCAGAATGGCTGGATCAGTTCACAACTCCACCAAAAAGGCATGAATGTACCTACTTTCTCACAGACCCTGCAGCATTTTATATTTTCTGATGTTGTTGTTGTTGTTGTTTTTAAACCAACTTTGCTGGTCTGATGAGTTTGAGACAGAACATTAAAGTTGTCTTCATTTGTCTTTCTCTGTCAGTGATTTAGAAACATTTTTTTTATTCTTAAATTTTAAATTTATTTTTTTTTATTTTTGGTTTAAAACACTCAGTTCCACAATTTTTTTGGTTTCCAAATTTTCTCACCCTCTCACTCCTCATGCCTCCCCCACAAAGATGGTATGTAATCCAATGCAGGCTCTACATATCCTTTCACATTGAACTTATTTAAATAATAGTCCAGTTGTAAAGAAGAATTATAACCAATGGAATGAATCACGAGAAAGAATAAAAAAACCCAAAAAGAAGGCAAAAAGAGAGCAAACAGTTTGCCTCAATCTGCATTCAGAATCCATAATTCTTTCTCTGGATACACATAGCTTTTTCCATCATGAGTCTTTTGGAGCTGTCTTTGAACCTTGCATTGATGAGAGGAGGCAAGTCTATCAAAGTTAGTCCTTACAGAATCATGTAAAATGATCTCCTGGTTCTGCTCCCCTACCTCAGCATCAGTTCATATAAGTCTTTCCAGGTTATAATGAAGTCTGTCTGCCCTCATTTCTTATAGCACAATAGTATTCCATTACACTCATATACTGCTATCTCCTTGATTTCCAATTTTGCCACCACAAAAAGAGCTGCTATAAATATTTTTGTACATACAGGTCCATTTCCCACTTGTGTGATCTCTTTAGGATACAACCCTAGAAGTGGTATTGCTGGGGCAAAAGGTATGCACATTTTTATAGCCCTTTGGGCATACTTGCAAATTGCTCTCCAGAATGGCTGGATCAGTTCACAACTCCACCAACAGTGTAACAATGTTCCAATTTTCCCACATCCTCTCCAGCATTTATCATTTTCTTGTTTTGTCATGTTAGCCAATCTGACAGGAGAGATGTGGTACCTAAGAGTTGTTATGATTTGCATTTCTCTAATCAATAGTGTTTTAGAACATTTTTTTTCATGTGACTATAGATATCTTTCATTTCTTCCTCTGAAAACTGCCTGTTTATATCCTTTGACAATTTCTAAATTGGGGAATGATTTGTATTCCTATAAATCTGGCTCAGTTCCCTGTATATTTTAGATAGGAGGCCTTTGTCAGAGACATTGGTTGTAAAGATTTTCTCCCAATTTTCTGCTTCCCTCCTAATCTTTGTTGCAGTGGTTTTTTGTACAAAGACTTTCCAGTTTAACATAATTAAAACTATCCATTTTGCATTTTGTAATGTTCTCTATCTCTTGTTGGGTCATGAATTCTTCCCTTTCCCATAAATCTGACAGGTAAGCTATTCCTTGCTTTCCCAAATTGCTTATAGCATCAGCCTTTATTCCTAAATCATGCAACCATTTTGACTTTATTTTGGTATATGGTGTAAGATATTGGTTTATACCCAGTCTCTGCCATACTGTTTTGCAATTTTCCTAGTAGTTTTTGTGAAACAGTGAATTATTAACCAAGAAGCTGGATTCTTTGGGTTTATCAAAGAGTGGATTACTATAGTCATTGATTACTGGATATTGTGTATCTAACCTATTCCAGTTATCTAGCACTCTGTTTCTTAGCCAGTACCAAGTAGTTTTGATGACTGCTTTTTTATAATGCAGTTTAATATCTGGTATAGCTAGGCAACCTTCCCTAGCATTTCTTTTCATTAATTCCTCTGATATTCTGGATATTTTGTTTTCCCAAATGAATTTTGTTATTATTTTATTCAGTTCTGTAAAATAATATTTGGTAGTTTGATTGGTATGGCACTGAATAAGTAAATTAATTTAGGTAAAACTGTCATTTATATTATATTAGCTCAACCTAACCATGAGCAACTGGTGTTATTTATTTAGATCTGACTTTATTTGTGTGAGAAGTATTTTGTGATTGTGTTCATATGGGTCTTGGGTTTGTCTTGGCAGGTGGACTCCCAAATATTTTATAGTGTCTACAGTAACTTTAAATGGAATTTCTCTTTCTATCTCTTGATGTTGGGCTTTGTTAGTAACATATAGAATCCTGAAGATTTATGTGGGTTTATTTTATGTCCTGCAACTTTGCTAAAGTTGTTTATTACTTCAAGTAGTTTTTTACTTGATTCTCTGGAATTCTCTAAGTAAATCATCATATCATCTGCAAAAAGTGATAATTTAATTTCTTCTTTGCCTATTCTAATTCTTTCAATTTCTTTTTCTTCTCTTAATGCTAAAGCTAACATTTCTAGTACCCAATTGAATGACAGGAGTGATAATGGACACCCTTGTTTCATCCAAGGTCTTATTAGGAATGCATGTAGCTTATCCCCATTACGTATAATGCTTGCTGATGGTTTTAGGTAGACGCTACTTATCATTATAAGGAAGACTCCATTTATTCCTATACTTTCTAGTACTTTTAATAGGAATGGGTGTTGTATTTTGTCAAAAGCTTTTTTCTGCATCTATTGAGAAAATCATACGGTTTCTGCTAGTTTTGTTGTTGATATGATCAATTATGCTGATAGTTTTCCTAATATTGAATCAGCCTTGCATTCCTGGAATAAATCCTACCTGGTCATGATGTATTATTCTCATGATAAGTTGCTGCAATATTTTTGCTAATATTTTATTTAAAAACTTTGCATCAATATTCATTAGAAAAATTGGTCTATAATTTTATTTCTCTGTTTTGACTCTTCTTGGTTTAGGTATTAGTGCCATATCTGCATCATAAAAAGAATTGGGTAGGACTCCTACTTCACCTACTTTCCCAAATAGTTTATAAAGTATAGGAATTAATTGTTCTTTAAATGTTTGAGAGAATTCACATGTAAAATCATCCGGCCCTAGATATTTTTTCCTAGGGAGTTCATTGATAGGTTGCTCAATTTCTTTTTCTGATATGGGATTATTTAGGTACTTTACTTCCTCTTCTGTTAACCTGAACAATTTAATATTTTTGTAGATATTCATCTATTTCCCTAAGATTGTCAAATTTATGGGCATACAATTGGGCAAAATAATTCCTAATTATTGTTTTAATTTCCTCTTCATTCGAAGTGAATTCACCCTTTTCATTTTTGATACTGCTAATTTCGTTTTATCTTTCTTTTTTTAAATCAAATTGATAAAAGGTTTACCAATTTTATTGGGTTTTTTTAATAAAACCAGCTCTTAGTTTTATTTATTAGTTCAATAGTTTTCTTGATTTCAATTTTATTAATCTATCCTTTGCTTTTCAGTATTTCTAATTTGGTATTTAATTGAGGATTTTCAATTTGTTCTTTTCCTAGCTTTTTCACTTGTATGCCCAGTTCATGTATCTCCTTTCTCTATTTTATTCATGTAAGCATTTAGAGATATAAAACTTCCCCTAAGAACTGCTTTTACTGCATCCCATAAGTTTTAGTATGTTGTCTCATTATTGTCATTCTCTTGAATGAAGTTATTTATTGTGTCTATAATTTGTTCTTTGACCCACTCATTCTTTAGGATTAGATTATTTAGTTTCCAATTAATTTTTAGTTGATCTTTCCATGATGTTTTATTACAAATAATTTTTATTGCATCATGATCTGAAAAGGATGGATTGACTATTTCTGTCTTTCTGCACTGGACTGTGAGGTTTTTATGCCCTAGTACATGGTCAATTTTTGAGCATGTGCCATTTACCTCTGAGAAAAAGGTATATTCCTTTCATCCCCATTAAATTTTCTCCAGAGGTCTATCATATCTACCTTTTCTAAAACTGTATTCACCTCCTTAACTTCTCTCTTGTTTATTTTGAGGTTAGATTTATCAATTTCAGAGAGGGGGAGGTTGAGGTCCTCCACTAGTATGGTTTTGCTGTCTATTTATTCTTGTAAGTCCCTTAACGTCTCCTCTAAGAATTTGCATACTATGCTACTTGGTGCATGTATATTAGTAATGGTATTGTTTCACTATCTATGGTGCCTTTTAGTAGGATACAGTTTCCTTCCTTATCTCTTTTAATTAGGTCTGTCTTTGATTTTGCTTTGTCTGAGATTAGGATTGCTACCCTTCCTTTTTTTACTTCAACTGAAGCATAATATATTCTACTCCAGCCTTTAACCTTTACCCTGTGTGTATTCCCCTGTTTCAAATGTGTTTCTTGCAAACAATATATTGTAGGATTATGGTTTTTGATCCATTCTGTTATCCACCTCCATTTTATGGGAGAGTTCATCCCATTCACATTCACAGTTATGATTACTATCTGTGTCTTTTTCTCCATTTTATCCCCCCCCCACTTATGCTTTTATTTCTCCCTTCTCTCTTCCACTCCTCAAAAGAGTTTTGCTTTTGACCACTGTCTTCCTCAGTTTTCCCTCAGTATTGACTCCCCCACCTTGTCTTACCCTTATTACTTCTTCCCTCCCTTCTAACGACTCCCCTTTTTCCCTTCTCTTTCCCCTCCTACTGCCTGTAGGACAAGTTTGATTTTTCTACTTTTCAGAGTATGTTATTCCCTCTTTGAACCAAATCAGATGAATAAAGCTCAAACACTGCCCTTCTCCCTCCCTTCTTTCCCTCTATAATATGTTTTTGTGCCTCTTAATGTAATGTAATTTACCCTTTTCTACCTCCACCTTACCTCTTCTCCAAGAACAATCCCTTTACACCCCTTAATTATGTTTTTATCATCATATCAGTTACTTTATACTGATATCCTCAGTCTATGTATAATCTTTTAACTGTCATAATAACTGTACCATCCTCAAGATTGTCCTATATATATAACATATATAAAACAATATAATCCTATATAAGTCTGTAAAAATTTTGCCCTTATTGAATAACAAGGTTGTTTTTCCCCTTCCTGTTTACTTTTTTATGTCTCTCTTGGGTTCCATATCTGAAGATCAAATTTTCCATTGAGCTCTGGCCTTTTCATCAAGAAAGTCTGGAATTCCCTTATTTCATTGAATGTCCACTTCCTTGCCTGAAAAATTATGCTCAGTTTTGCTGGGTAGTTGATCCTTGGTTGTAGTCCAAGCTCCTTTGCCTTCTGGAATATCATATTCCAATTCCTCCTGTCTTTTAATGTAGAAGCTGCAAGATCCTGCATGATCCTGACTGCAGTTCTACAATATTTCAATTGCTTCTTTCTGGCTGCTTGCAGTATAATAACCTTGACCTGATAGTTCTGGAATTTAGCTACTATGTTAGTTGGAGTTTTCAATTTGGGATCTCTTTCAGAAGTGAATTCTTTCATGACTATTTTACCCTCTGGTTCTAGGATCTCAGAGGAGTTATCTTTCATGATTTCTTGGAATAAAGTGTCCAGGCTCTTTTTTTTAATCATGGCTTTCTGGTAGACCAGTAATTCTTAGATTATCTCTATTGGATCTATTTTCCAGGTCAATTGTTTTTCTAATCAGATATTTCATGTTTTCTTCTACTTTTTTTCATTCTTTAGGCTTTGTTTGACTGATTCCTCACAGAGTCATTAGCTTCTACTTGCCCAATTCTAATTTTTAATGAAGTGCTGCCTTCATTTAGCTTCTGAACGTCCTTTACCTTTTGGTTAATCTTACTTTTTGACAACTCATTCTCTCCAATTCAATTCCGAACTTCCTTAACCATTTCACCAATTTTACTTTTTGAAGATTTGTTCTCATCAGTGATTTTTTTTTTCATTTTTTCCTTTTACTTCTCTACTTTGGTTTTTAAAATCCTCCTTGAGCTCTTCCAGGAATGTTTTTTGGGCTTGAGACCAGTTCACATTATCTTTTGAGGTTTCAGATGTGGGTGTAGTGTCAATGCTGTCCTCTTCTGAATTGGTATTTTGATCTTCCCTGTTTCCATAAAAAGAATCAATAGTCCTTGGCTTTCTGGATTTCTTCTTCATAATGGCTATCTCTTTCCTGGCTTTTTAAAGTGGACCTCTTCTTCTGGGGCTCAGGGGGCTCTGTCCCGCTCTTCTTATGCTGGGAACTGTGGGCCTGGTTACTGGCTTTGTGTGCTGTGACCCCTGGTTTCTTGAGGTGTGGGGGATGGGTGGTCTGCCTGCTGGAGGTCTTCTCATCCCCTAGGGCTGCACTACAGCATGGGTGGTCTCAGCAGTTGTCTGTGCTGTTGTCTGACACTTCTGCTGAATTTGGGAAGGCACCTCTGGGTTCCTGGTGTTGATGCTTGCTAGCTCCACCTCCCTGAGGCACAAAAACTCCCACTGTTTGGCTACTGAAGCCCCACATCTGGCTCCTCTATTTCAGGGTTTCTCCCAAGGGAGTATTGTAGGTTAAGTACGGGCTATTATCCTTCAAATAAAATCATCTCCATTTTGATTGAGACTCCAATTATGCAAAGATTCCATCTCATAGTCTAACTTAGGCAGGAAATGTTTCTTTTCAAAAGGAACAGAATAAGGAAACTAAGCTAGGAGGATCCCATCCTAGATATAGACTAAGATTGTCCTCCCAGTCTTTCCCCAGATGTACCAGGGAATGCAATGGGAAACTAAACCAGGAGGATCCCATCCTACATAGAGACTAGGGTTGCCCTCAAGGCTTTTTTCCCTCAGATACAAACTTTCATCTATTAATCACACAAGATCACATTCCCTCTGGGTGCCTTGAGGCATTTATCAGCATCAGCCATGCTTCTGGAGTCCATGAATCTATTACTATAGCCCTATTCAAGGTAAAGAAGAGAGCCATTTTACCTGGTCATCATGGATCTTGGAAGTTTAATAAGGTGAGTTTCAAACCTTTAGACTGTGGGCTGCAAACCTCAGGAGTAGTTGCTCTTGCTGCCACAGGCAGTGCGCTGCTATCTCCTGTAGCTCCAATAGACTCCTGTCCTGGGTTGAGAGACCTGGGGATCGCCACTAGTTTCACCTGCCCAGCACTCTCCCAGCCTGGTTCACTGGTTGAGTTCTGCTGATCTTGTTCTGGTGTGGTCTGGTGTGCTTCTGTGTGTTGGGCACTCTCGCAGCCCACAGATCTATTCTGTTGACCCTGTGGACTCCCCTGGTTTGGAAATACACCACACTCAGTCTACTAGTGGCTTCTAACTCTCTCAAATCTGCTCAGATTTACTTTTTTAGAGGTATCTGACAGAATTTGTAAGAGAACTCCAGTAAGTCCCTGTTTTCACAGCACGAGATTTAGAAACGTTTAAAAATATATTTAATGGTAGCTTGGATTTCTTCCTCTAAAAAGTGACTTCATAACCATTTACCATTTGTGAATTGAGGAATGGCTGTATTTTTACGAATTTAAATCAGTTCCCTATATGTCTTAGAAATGAGACTTTCATCAGAGAAATTTAATGCCAAGATCTTTCCTTAGTTAATTGCTTCTCTACTAACTTTTGCAAGATTGATTTGTTTGTGCAAAAACTTTTACAGTTGTGTAATTGAAATAAATATTTTCATTTTATCTTCTATGATTCACTCTATCACTCTGTTTGGCCATGAATTATTTCTCTCTTCATAGTTGTAAAATGTGGTTTCTTTCTTGCTCCCCTAACTTGCTTATAATGTTATCCCTTATATCTAGGATATGTACCATTTAGTTTGTTTTGGTGTAGTGCTGAGAAATGTTGATCTATACAGGTTTTTGCCAGACTGCTTTCCAGTTTTCAAAGCAGTTTTGTTTTTCAAGAACAGTGTGCTTTTACTCTATTACCTAGAATATTTGAATTGATTAAATACTAGGCTACAGGGCTTGATTGCTTCCACATATTGTGTAGCTAATAAGTTCCTTTGATTAACATCTCTATTTTTAACCAGTACCAAATCATTTTATAATTTTTTCTTGTAGTATAGTGAGTTTTAATACTGCTGCTTTCCAATTATTTCCATATTTCCCTTGAGATTCTTAACTTTTTGTTCCTTTAGATGATTTTTTTTTCTAGATCTGTAAAGTGACTCCTTGTTAGAATGAGTGGTATAACACTAAATAAGTAAATCCACTTAAGTAGTATTGTAATGTTTTATTATTTTTGCCTGGCCTACACATGAACAATTAACATATTTCCAATAATTAAAATCTGCCCTTGGGTAAAGAGGGTTTTGTAATTATGTTCATATAGTACTTGTGTTTGTGTTTGTGTATGCATGTGTATATGTGTGTGTGTTGTCTGATAGCATTGCAAATATTTTATACATTCTGTATTTATGTTAAATACATATTCTCTTTCTAGATCTTGTTTTATTTTTGTAGGAAAAAAACACTCCTGATGATTTATGTGGCTTTATTTTATATGCTGCAACTTTTCTAAGTCTATTAAATATTTCAATTAATTTTAATTGACCCTCTAGAGTGTTCCAAGTAAACTATCACATCTATAAATAATGATAATTTTGCATCTTTTGCCTATGTTTATCCTCTTAATTTATTTTTCTTGCTTATTGCTATATCTTGCATTTCTTGCAATATATCAAACAGCAGTAATGATCATTGACATCCTTGCTTTACCTCTGATCTTACTAGAAAGACTTCTAGTTTATTTCCATTTAATAAAATGTTTGCTCTTGGTTTTGATAGAAGTACTTATATTGTGTAAAGGTAAATGTATTACTATTCTTTGTAGTATTTTTAGTGCTTAAGAATGGGTGATCTATCTTGACAAAAGCTTTTTCTGCATCTATTGATATAATCATATGTTTTTGTTATTGTTACTAATATTGTTAATAATGATTACAGTATTGCTAATATTGACCCAATACTATATCCTTGGTATAAATCCAACCTAGTCATGGCTTATAATCATTGTGAGATGTTGTTGTAGTCCCCTTGCTAATATTTTATTTGAAATTTTTCCATTAATATACATTAGGAACATTGGTCTGTTGTATTTATCACTGTATAGACTTTCTTTTGTATAGTTTTTATATTGTGTAGTATTTGTATTTATTATGGTAACTATTTTAAAAATAAATTTTAAAATATTTTTATTTCATTAAATATTTCCTAATTACATGTAAAAATTTTACCATTTACTTTTTTAAATATTTGAGTTCCTAATTGTTTCCCTCCCTTTAGTCCCTCTTGTTCTTTGGGAAGGTGAGCAAACTTATATGAATTATGCAGGTGAAATGATGTAAAACATATTTCCATATTAGCCATGATGCAAAAGAAAGTACAAAAGAAAACAATAAAAATAAAGTTTAAAAATATATGCTATAATATGCATTCAGAGTTCATCAGGTCTCTCTCTGGAGGCAAATAGCATTTTTCACCATGGATCTTTTGGAATTGTCTTAGACAATTGTCAAGAATCAGAGGTGGGGAAACTTCAGCCTCAAGACCACATGTGGCCCTCTAGGTCCTCAAGTCTGGCCCTTTGACTGAATCTGAACTTCACAAAACAAATCCCCTTAATAAAAAGATTTATTAAGAGAAATCTATTGTATCACTGATCTCTGTGTGATTCTCACCTTCTTTTATGAGCTCAGACAAGAGTTAGGGTGAAGTGCCATTGACTCCCTCCACACCTTCCTCCTTGTTTGAATGGTTTTGAACTTGTGAGATAATTCATCTGATTCCTCCTCTCCCTACTGCTATCCTCATTGTATATTCCCTTTCTGCTACATTTCCTCTCTTCTAAAATCATCAAAACATTAAAAAAAATCATTCCCAATTCCTCTTTTGTTGTGAAATGTGCACACTGGATCACAGAAACTAGGCATAGACCAATATCTTACACCGTGTAAAAAATAAAGTGCAAATGGCTACATGATTTAGATAGAAAGGCTGATGCTATTAGCAAACTGGGAGAGCAAGAAATAGTTTACCTATCAGATTTATGGAGAAGGGAAGGATTTATGACCAAAGAAGAGATAGAGAACATTATGAAATGCAAAATAGATACTTGTGATTACATTAAACTGAAAAGTTTTTGTACAAACAAAGCCAATGCAACAAAGATTAAGATTTAGTATTTAGTCAGTTCTAAATTTGAGTATCACTTGCATAAGGCTTTCTATCTCATACACTAATAAGCTGTTTATTCTTTTTTTCCTTTAGAGCTCTCAGTTAATTTACAGTATCATCTTTAACTCCCAACTTATTTATTCCAAGAATTTTGTTAGAATGTGTGCCCAAGTTGCATTTTAATTTGAGGATTTGCTTTTTAAATGTTTTCCATTTTTATGTTCTGAATTTATTTCTTTGGTTTTGCTGTATCCACAGTTCTTCTCTATCATTGGTGTCTTCTTTTGTTTACTCATTTTCCAGCTTCACTTCCTAAAGTGGAACTTTGTGTCATGTCCAAGATTTATAAACTTCTTGAAGGAATACTTGGGCCTTATTTGTGCCTGATTTATACTATCTCAAATCCTTCCAATACTCCTTTTGGGAACTGAGTGCTTATTCAAGGACCTTGGAAGCAGCTCAGGCCATCAATCCATCTAATTTCAGAGCACTTGTCTTTAGATTTTTTTTTCTGCCAAGGTATACAGCAGCAGCCTCCATGTTTCCCAGCTCACCCCTGATCAACCTACTGGGAGGCTACTACTTTTCTCACTGGACTCTTTTCCTGGTGTCCCTAGGTTTCTGGTTGTCTCTTTGTGTGACCTGGGCTGGAAAAGTACACTTGTTTTCTCTTTAGATTTCTTCATAATTACTTCATTTAGTATTCTTTCCCTTACCAATTTTTCCTGAGATAATTGAATGAGAGTTTGGCTGATCTTCTGCCACTAACTCTGTCGTCTTGAGTCTCTAACTCCTGTAGCTCACAATAGGAGATCAGTCTTTGCCCAATAAGTAGTTTGACTGATTTTGTTATTGAATTTCTTACTTATCTCCACAAATTTATGAGAAAAATGATTTACTCTTTTTTTCAAAATCCCTTTGTACTCTTTTCTACTTTCCTATTTCCCTTTGCCTTTGATAAACAAACTCCTCCTACCCCCTACATACAAAACCAAACCAATCCTTTTTTTTAGGCATGTAATCAGAGTAATTAAAATGTTAGTTAACAATATTAGAAATGCAAACAAAATTAGTTATAAAAAATGGAGTTCCCATTGTCACATGTATGAGTGCTCCTATACACTTTAGAACCCCTTAGGAAATTGATACCTAGTTGAGTTTATTCCACATTTGCTAAATGCGTGGTGTTGTGAACCTACAAACTATGCAGGCCTTGTAATATACAGTAGTACCAATAGGAAATAATTACAAATAAAACAAAATTCTTAATGGTCTTCATTGTTTAGGGGAGCAAATTTAAGAAAGGGGAAACTCTTTAGTCAGAAAAGTTTCACTTCTACTGTAAGAGAAAGAAAAAATAAATAGTATATTAAAGACATATTGGTAACTATCATGACAAAGAAGGCTCAATATAAAATCTCTATCTATAATCCTGTAATAGCAATTAATATGTGTGTTTTTTAATAACAAAGAAAATGTAATCTTTTAAATAGCATTGGAGGTCTCTGCCTAAAAGAAGCAAAGATTGTTAGAAATATGGGCCTTCCTCAGTATCTGGTGTCAAAAATGGAAGAGATTTTAGGTATTCTGGTTTAAATGACCATAACTATTTTCAAGGCTAAGGAAAAATTCAGAGCAGAATAAAAGTTAATCTCTAGGATGTTGGAGGTCACTAAGGTAATTTGTGGGCAAGGTCAGAAATGATGTGGTCATGATAACCACAAATCCAAAGGGAAGAGATAGGAAGGCTTTGAAAATATGGAAGAAGCAAATGTTCCTTTGTCTCATTTGGGGGGAGAAAAAGATAGCCCCAGCTGCACACAATTAATTCTGCAGAAAGCCCAAAGGGTTTGAAGACCAGAAAGAGCAAGGGGTAAAAGCTAACGCTAAGGACAAAGCTGATATAAACCAGGGAGAGGACAGACTATGTTGTCAATCAGTATATTTCTAGATGCAGAGAAATAAACAGGCCATGCCTAATGTTTAATAAAAGCACATGTTCACTGTTTCTTGAGAATAAAGTGTGAACCATGACACTGCTCCCTACTGAAATACAAAAAGTAGAGGCTATGCAAAATGATCCCTATTTAACATTGAAGATAAGACCTCAATCTGCCATACCAAGGCCACCAAAGTTTATTGTTATCCTGGCTCCTTTTCTTAAGAACTAACTTCATTTTAATAGGACACAGATGCTGGCCACAGAATACAATTCCTCCAAAATGGTATGTTCTCTGTGCAGAGCAGCATCCCATTTGTCTGTGTCAAAGGCTGCAACTGTGTAGGTAATTCAGGTAATCATACCCCTGTTTGCCCTATTAATGAAAATAGCCAGGTCCACTTGGAAAGGAAGAACACAGACCAGCTATTAGCCCAGCCTTTGCATTCTAATGAGATTCCCTCTTTTGCCCTAGAAAGGAACTGAAAAAGCAGGGTGGGTTAATGGCTCAGGCTGATTATTAATCTAAACTCAGTGACAACAAATATGCTCTTTTCTTGTGGCCAGGTTACTCAATATCATTGTTTTTCTGTAAAGCGTGAATACACTCATACAGACACATATATACATATATGTATGCATAGATATTGAGGTCTACACGCAAGCAGAGCATGACATAGTGCTAGAGAGTTAGCCAGGCAGCTCTGGGTATAAGTTTTAACTGTGACACATACTGTCCTTGTAATCCTGGGCAAATTATTCGAACCTACATTGGTAATTCTCTAAAACTATAATCTATAGAAAAAGTATCAACGTGTATTGTAGAGGAAGTTTCCTCCTCTAGGGAGTTCTTTATAGCATGAAATATGTATTTAAATGTGTGCATTCATGTGCATTCATATGTGCATGCTCATAAGAAAATATGCAGAAACATGTACACATGGGTATGTGTGTATTATATGAATATGTATACATATATACACACATTATGAATGCATATGTACATATACATATATATTTGCCATTCACAGCATAGTGGTAGTGCTGGGGAAATTCAAGTGCTCGACACATGTTGAATATGTTTATATATTAACTGAGAGCATGTTGAAATGGGCATAGCTGTTAGAGACTCAAACCTATTCTGATAGTCCCAAATCATCAAAAATCTGGGTCATTTATGGCATTTCAGTTTTTAAGCTTAGTCAGATCTTGACAAGTAAAGCAATAGAATGACTTAAGCTTCCCCATTTCCCCCTCCCCACTTTGACACTATTCGTTCACAAATGGCTCCAACCTGACAGCCATTAGGGAGCCTCTGCTAAACAATTTGGAGGTCATGGTCCTATTTGCTTGTTGACAAGTGTCCACATGATGCAAACCACTAGTGGCACTAATTGGTCCTCTTGATGGCAGCTGGAGTGCAGAGGCTGTGAGTACAAAGGGGCCGGGAAATAGCTTCAACCTCCCAAGTCATGTTGGCAGGAAACTTGCATGGCCTCTTCTGGGTCTGTGTCAGGCTCTCAGATAAATAAAGGTGATTGATCTGTATGGGCAGAAATCCCATTGTGGAGAAATTGGTGCAAACCCTTATATCCACATTCTCACAAATTACAAAATTTTGGAAAAGCTGTTTGGGTTTCCTGACACCCAAAAGCAAGGGACTTCAGTGTTTTAATAATAGCACATCTGACACCAAGTAGAGCAAATCCTGATAAACTGACCTTGTAAATGTGCCTCCAAATGTTTGATTGCTGTTGGTAAACATAGCTCCTAGTTCAGCAATTAGCCCAGCTTGGGGTACATTTCTATCCCAGTTTGTTACGATTTTTGATGCACACAATTCATGCCAGTGAACAGAGCAATGATAACGATCTTGTGAAATATAACTCCAGTGTCATGGGTGTCCCATCACCTCCCACCTGTGGATTACTTTGTTGTCATAGAAACCTTAATGTAGCTTCTCAGGGATCTGCTGCTGATGCAGCCCCCAAATTACTGAATCCAACTATCACAATAGAAAGAAAGAAAGCAGTTATTAGTGTTTCTCTTTATGTTGTGTTTCAGACCTGAAACTTCACATACTGGCAAAATGATAAATAGCAGTAAATAGAGCGACTGGCTGAGAATGAAGAGATTGATTTAGGAACCAGTTTTACTGATTTTTTCTATTAAGAATCTTTGGCTTTCCAAGCACACACAATGACTTATTAACATAAAAGAAAACTTAGAGGTATGATGTGCTGGCAAACTGTATCTCTCCTGGTGCTGCCCACCTTTGAAATTAATGTCTATGGATAGTGAGATTTTGTTTAGCCCTCTTAGAAATATATCCTGTCATCTTTACCTGCATTCAGAGAAATAATGATAAAAAATAACATTAATACAATGCTGTAAGGTTTCCAGAGTGTTTTACATACATAATCTTATCGATCCTCACAACCACCCTGTGAAGTAAGTATTATTATTAGTCCCATTTCATAGAAGAGGAAATTAAGGCTGGGAGATTGGTTTGCCTATCTTCCAACACCTAGTAGGATTTGAACACAGCTTTTCCTAGCACCAATTCCAGGACTTCGACCATTACATCCCTGCCTGTGGAAAATCTTGCTTATAAGATTTTTATCAAAGTCTTAAACCTGAGTCTCTGTCCTTTTTATACATTTCAAAAGATATAATTTTAAATGACTTTTGCTGCTGTTCAGTTCTTTTCAATTGTGTCTCATTCTTCATGACCCTTTGGGGTGTTCTTGGAAGAAAGACTGGAGTGGTTTACCATTTCCTTCTCTAGCTCATTTTACAGAGAGGAAACTGAGGCAAATAGGATTAAGCGACTTGCCCAAGGTCACACAGCTAGCAAGTGTCAGAGGCCAGAGTTGAATTTAGGAAGATGAGTCTTCCTGACTCCCAGGCCTAGTACTCCATCCACTACATCACCTAGCTATTCCTTAAATTGATTACCCCACCAAAAGGTCGAGAATTCTGATTCTACTTTTTCTGAACTTCAGATTCTCCTTTTGTTCATTTTCATGGCAAGGAAAAGACAGAATTTCCAAACTGAAGGGACCTCAAAGATCACCTAATCCAACTTATTCTTAAACAAGAATCATTTCTAAAAGCTACTTGACAAATGGTCACCTAGGATTTACTTAAAGGCCTCCAGCATAGAGGAATCTACTCCCCGCTAAAGCTGCCCACTGCACTTTTAGATTGCTCTAATTGTGAGCAAGGTGTTTTCCTCTTGCATCAAGACTACTTTAACTTCTTTTCCTCCTCTATCTCTCATTCCTAATTCTTCATTCTAAGGTCAAACAGAACAAATCTCATCCTTCTTCCTTATGACAACCCTTCAAAGCCTTAGAGATGGCTCTAATGCTGTAATGCTCGCTATCTGCCACACCATAAAGATTTCTCTGTAAGAGGCAAAACATCGTTAGCTCCGTCATCTGATCCTTAGGTAGCATTATTTCATTATCTTAGTTATTTTCCTCTCAATTTACTAATGCTTATCAATGACCTGACTACAAAGCATTAAGTGAAGGTAAATACAGTGTTTCAGATGAGGCCTCACCAAGGCAGAGTACATCAGGACTATAATCTATTCATTCTTGGGCATCAATACTGCTCTTGTTTAAGTCTAAAATCACATTAGATGTTAGACATATTGCTTTTGGTTTTTGTATTTTTGGAGGGGGG
The DNA here is from genome assembly GCF_011100635.1 of Trichosurus vulpecula. Classification (NCBI taxonomy): domain Eukaryota; kingdom Metazoa; phylum Chordata; class Mammalia; order Diprotodontia; family Phalangeridae; genus Trichosurus; species Trichosurus vulpecula. Next base: position 135,369,645 of record NC_050580.1, read on the forward strand.
CACTGTAAAATCATTTGGTATACACTCACACCAAGTTGAGTTTTTGATCCACTAAAAGCCACAGTTCTTTTTTTTTCTATTCTTTTTTTATCAGACTGCTATCTAATATGGTCTCCCCCAACTTGTACTGAATTTAACTTTAAGCTCTATTACATTTTCATTTTATAACTTGTGGCTTGATGTTTAGCTTCTCAAGATTTTTGAATCTTGACCCTTACCTACATCCTCCTACCTGCACATTAAATAAGTATGAATTTATCAAGCATTTGGCAATAGTGTTCACTTGCATAGGACCAAATGAATGGCCTTGCATTTCAATATGTAAACAATGAATTAAGTCAGGTGTCATACTATGGCTCTAATAAATATACAAAATGTGACCATTGAGCAACAGACCTCATAATGAATGTACAGAGTTTATATTTATAAATGAGTCTATGCCCTTTGAAAGAAATCAAAAGAGGTTGTGTACTTTGTGTTAATGACTGTGGTTGCTCACAAAATTTTTGGAATTCATCTTTGGAATTGACTTCAGAATCTTAATTACATCCTTTTAACTATCCTCCATTGTGGCTTTTAAGGGTGGGTTTGCCTTTATGAAATAGTCAGAGAAGTTTGATAAGGGATCAAGCTAGATGATGGCAGCAAAATGAAAACGAAAAACCAAGTATAACTACAATGTAACAAGACTGAATATGTTTATGACTCATAAATAGGTTTGTAAGGAAAAATTATAAAAGAAAAAATTAGATTCATGTCTTTTGAACAATGGCAACATCATTGGATTAAGCATCACAAAGTAAGTTTTTTTTAAATATACAGATTAGGTTTTTTAAAGTTCATTTCACTTTATATGAAATCTTATGTTTTAATTCATATGTGGGAACTTGCTCATCTGACTGTATAGATGCCCAACCTGTGAATGATCAAATGGCATTTATACAAGTTCATAAAAGCATGTAAGACTATTCAAAAGCAAGTGTTTGCTTAATACTCTTTCAAAAAGTGCTATTAGTAATGTGAATACATTTTATCAGATGAATTAAATAAATAAAAGAAACCAACTCAAAGATCTATCTAATGCAGTTAGATATTGAAAACATTTTTGCAAGATTTGAAAAAATGCAATCCAAAAAAACAAGAGAGAGACAGAAAGGGAGAGATGGGGAGAGAGACAGAGAGACAGAGAGAGAGAGAGATAGAGAGAGAGAGAGAGAGAGAGAGAGAGAGAGAGAGAGAGAGAGAGAGAGAGAAACTAGGCCTGTTTGTGCAAGATAGTCTTTAATTTGCTTGGATCAAGTCAACAAGTCAACAAACATAAGGCAAACCTGGCTTTGAAGAAGCATGCAATCTGATGGGGAGGACAATGTACAAACAACTATGTACCAACAAGATGTTTGCAGGATAAATTGAAGATATCTCAGGAGGAAAGCACTAAGTATAAAGAGGACGAGGAAATACTTTTTGCAAAACGTGGGGTTTGGGCTGAAACTTGAAGGAATCTAGAAAGAGAGGAGGCTGAGACAAGGAGGGAGAGCATTCTCAATGACATGGGCAACAGCTAAGAAAAATGCAATTCAGAGATGGAATGTCTTATGTGAGTTCTAATGAGGCCAGCATCAATAGATCATAGAGAGTGTGGATGAAAGTAAGGCATAAGAAGACTTGGAAAGTAGGAAGGGGGCAAGTTGTAAAGGACTTTAGCAGCCAAACAGGGGATTTTCTAGCTGATGATGGAGGTAATAGGGAGATAGTTGGATTTATTGAATATGGAGGGTGAGGGAGACAGAGTGGAGCGTGACATGGTCAGATTACTTTGATTGGTGACTGAAAAATGGACTGTAGTAGAGAGACACTTGAGGTTAAAAACCAAATCAAACACTATAGTCCAGACATAAGGGTCTGTACCAGGGTTGTGGCAACGTCAGAAGAAAGAAGAGAAATATGGAAAAGATGTTTTGAAAGAAAACCTAAGCTAATAGACCTAATAATTTTTAACTTAATGATTGTGAATATCCTACAGGGTTTTCTGAAACCTGTGAATAGAGCACAGGGCCTGGAGCCAGGAAGACCTGAGTTCAAATCCAACTTCAAATACATACTAACTGTGTGACACTGGGCAAGTCAGTTAACCTCCATTTACCTTAACCCACTGGAGAAGGAAATGGCAAATCACTCTAGTAACTTTGTCAAAAACCTCCATTATATTATGGTCCATGAGGTTATGAAGAGTTAGATATACCTGAATGACATACAACTATTAGTAGACGAACATGATTGAAATAGTCTAACTAAATAGATTAAAACATGTTTAGGTTTTTCCTCCAAGTATGGTCTGGGAACCCCTGAGATTCCCCCAACACCTTTTCAGAGAGTTGATTAGATCAAATTTATGTTCATGATCATACTAAGACATTTGAATATCTATTGTAGCAAATATTTATAGATATAATTTATGTAAAGAAAAACTATTTGGGTGGTCCTCAATCATTTTAAAATCGTAAAGAGGTTCTAAGACCAAACTTCTGAGAACCACTATCTTAGGTGCTGAGCAGAGTATAAATGTGTGTTCATTCTAAGTTGATTAACTGTATAAATTGTTTTATTGTAGTCAATTAAATATAGGTTAAAGAATGCAAAAAGGTAGAGATGAAGACAAACTTGACCTAACTCTATAATTTCACCTTAGCATAACCTTGAGTATATTTAAAACATTGTGTGACACTAACACATCCTTCTCATAAAAAGAAAGTTTCATGCAACAGTTAAATCCTGTTTTATGAAAAATTATTGAAGATGACTGATTAGTATTGCTTGTAAATAGTTCTCTTTGCTAGGACTATTAATATTGAGTGATGCCTCATGTTCCTATGACCTACACAACTTTTTAAAAAATTGTCAGTTAAGGAGCTATATAGCTTCATTAGCAGGCCTTTTATCACTGTAGTCAGTGTGAATAGTGGCTTAGGAAGACCTCAGTTCAAATCCTACCTCAGATACATTAGCTCTTTTCTGTGCATTATTAGTTTTCTCATTTGTAAAGTGGAGGAGGGAAATCTTTGACCTCTGGGGTCCCTTCCAGCTCTAAATCTATGATCTATGATGACTGGTAGTTTGGGATTTTCAAAGGCCAGTATTATTTTTACGAATTTTCATTCATTCAACAAATATTTGTACATCTCAGTCAGTAAAAAGTAATTTCAAGGTTCCTAGTGTAACTAATTGTCTGACTGAAGTGCCGAAGGTCGGGTGGGTTCCATTTCACATATAATCTCCTCAGCATTCTGTAGTACTATTAGAGGATTTGTGAGTCTCTTGTCTCTGTCATTAGCTCAAGTCCCCACAAACTGTATTCTCCCCAATTTTGGGGGTTCCAGCACCCCAGTTCCATTTAAGTATTTACATCAGATTAGCCCTCTTAAAAAGGAATATTTACTGTAATGGTGCAGCAAAAACAAATATACAAACACCTCCTCTAATGTTTCAGGGGAATAATACTTCATGGACTATGGGCAAGGAATTAAGTCCATTGTTTAGCCAAGTTCCTACATAATATTAGCCTCACCAAGTCCCTCTCTCTGGGCTTGAGTCCAGACTCTGGTTCTCTGAACTTCCCCACAGAGCAGACAGGAACATTTGGCATAGAACTCCTAACTTCCAAGATCCCCATAGTTTGAGCTCTAGACCAAAATAGAAGGGGAAAAAGGAACCTAAAATCAAGGTAAACCTAGGATGTTATTCATAATTTCTAATCTCAGAATCATGATTTTTACCAATTGTACAATTTTAGAACTAGCTCTACCCAGATAAGTTCATATGTTACACATAATAAATATCAGACTTTTTGATAGACCAGAAATGTATTAACATCCATGCATAGAATCAGGTGTGTAATTTCACTTACAAAATGACATGTGTGTGGTCATGTGAGGCTTTTAAAATGGGTTCCTTATGGAAATAAAGGCCTCAGTAGGTAACAAGGTACTATTCTTAGACTCTATGGATTTCTGTCCCCAGTTGTAAAGGAAAGGGGGAAAATAACAGCTACAAAGATGATGTCTTATCTGCCAACTTTTCTCACCAAGGGCAAATTTTAACAACCTACTTAGAAGCCCAAGTAAATAAAAATTGAAAATAGAAGAGATGGCACAGCCTTAAATGGCAACCACAGACATGGTCCTCGAATGCCGTCAGCTAGCATAGAGTCCTTCTGGTATGGGAGGCTTGTGGATGTGTGACTTTATGATACCCAGGAATGCCCTGAAAACAAAATTTTTCCTCTTTTTATCAACCATGTCCTCCCTCTCTTTGACGTCAGCCCCCAGATTGCTTGCTGAGATGTGCTGCACCTTTCCTATTTCCTCCTTAGTCATAATATTGCTTCAGTCCTAACCTCAGTACTTTGAGCAATAATTGTCCCTGACAGGAGGGTGAATCACTGACAGGGAGTTGATAAGCATTACATACAGATGACAGAAGTCAGGACATATCGGATTACTACTGTGAATATAATAAAAGAGAGACTAAACACTTTGGCAGCTCAAAGACAAGCCATTTCATAACTCTCTAGTGGGGCTATTATCTTCCATTTACTGCCACTGATAACCAGGTTGCAACTGTCTCCTTAAGATCTAGTTACAATTCACTTAACACTTTGCTGACCAGACACATTGGAGGAGGCAACGACAGTAATCATTTTTTCCCCCGACATTTATTTTTAAATTTTATCGTCTTCATCCCCCCTTTTCAGTTTGATAAGGCCCTAAATGAGGAGGCTTTGAACTCTCCTTGGGAAAGCAGTGTGCAGCGGCCACAATCCCTTTAATCTATGACTCCTTGTTCTCTTTTGAAGCTGTCCATATCCAGCTGAGGAAGTGACAATCCACTTCCTCGACTCCTGTAATATACCTAGCACTAAAAGCCTGGCACAATATGCAGCCAGGCTATTTTTACATTTAGGTGCCGCATGAAGATAAGATTATTATTCCCCCCTCCCTGAGCCAGTCAGAGCCACCTGAGGAGACAGATGAAGAGCAATAGAAAGGGCTAAGTAGTCCAACATAATTTGGATACAAATGAACAGGAATCAGATTTATATTTGTCCTAGAAGATGTTCATTTCAAAAGCTTTATACAAGAAGTGAGTTTAACATCAGAATTTGGGATATCCATGTTTTCTTTCATAGTGGGGGGAAAATTTACTCTTGAATTACTCTATCTGTACTGAAAGCTAGCAGAGTACCAATGAGGAATCCTTTCCAGGTTACCCTTTAGAAATATTTTTCTCCATCAGCTGAAAATTGGATTTTTCCTGGTTTAAATAAAGTTCTAAATTTTGCAAAAGAAGTCATCCAAAAAGAATAACATCAAAATTATACATTATTCCCTTTTGTAAATGCTATATTCCAGGCAAACTGGGCCACTGCCTCTTCTTCAAACATAGAATATGATCTACTTCCATGCCTTTGCATACTCCCTTGCTAACCTCTGCCTCTTGGACTCACTGCCTTCCTTCAAAGCTCAACTAAAATGTTACTTGTTGTAGGAGGCCTTTTCTGTTCCTCCCAGTTGTTAGTGTCTTCCCCACATACTATTCATTTGGTACACATTTAATTTTTACATTTATATGAATACATACATATAAGTTGTTTTCTTAATAGAATGGAAGCTTCTTGAAAGTAGGGGTCTACTTCCTTCTCTTTCTTCTGAATACCTGGCTTGTGGTAGGTTTATAATCAACGGTTGTTAAACATTGAATGTTGAACTACACATACTAATTCTATGGAACTGAACACACAAGGTGTTTTTAGGTCAAAGAAAGAAATTTCCTTCTTTCTAGTTGAAAACGCCTTGAGATATACTGTTATTTTCTTTACATTTTTGGCTACAAAATTATATGCTTGCTGACAAGTCCCTCAGCCAATTTCAAAGAAAAAGTAGATACCATGGAAAGCACAGATTGAATACCATACGATGGCTGATTTTAAAGCCAGCAACAACATAAGAGTGCTCTGGGACTATTATCCTGAATTTACTGAATATTTGAAACAATGAAAAGTAGGACAGTATCATATAGTCAAAACCAATAAGAAATCATATTAGTATATTCTGAGAAGCATTACTCCATCTCCTCATCTGGATATTCCTTATACTAAATGAAATCACAAGACTAGTAACTATCTTTTTCTTTTTGTTCTATTAGTAATTCCTGAGCTTTACCTGAAAGTTCTGCCCTCTAGATATTTATATTTATAGGTTACACAAGACTATTTCAAGAGTCAGATTAGGACAAATCCCTGCATGCAGCCTTCATTAGATGAATTTGTTTCTCTTATTATTCAGTTGTTTCAGTTCCAACTCTGTGTGACCCCATTTGGGGTTTTCTCGGCAAAGATACTAGAGTGGTTTGCCATTTACCTCTTCAGTTCAATTTTACAGATGAGTAAACTGAGGCAAACAGGGTTAAGTGACTCACCCAGGGACACAGAGCTAGTAAGTGTTTGAGGTCAGATTTGAACTTAGGTCTTCCTGATTCCAGGCCCAGTGCTCTATTCACTAAGCCACCTAGCTGCCTCTTGCATCATCTAGCTGCCCTAGAGACCCAGTAGCACCAGAGAATAAAAGCTCTGTAATTCCTGGGCTTTATTCCTGAAGTCCCTCTAAATGTGCTACAAGTATTTGACACAGTGAGGAAGTTAGAAATCTATTCAACTAAAGCACAAGATATCTGCTCCTCGTATTCTCTGAATGATCTATGTTTTCCACTGACACAACTTACAACCATTCCATGTCTTTTTATTCTGCACAAATCTTGGACAATTTCTGACTATAAATTCTGCATAAATGGTCTACCAATATGCTAAAATCATCAAATCAGATAATTTGAGAGTGGGGTGGTACTTACATGGCCATGTATTTCAACACATACACAAAAGAAGTCTCCATTATAACATAAAAGTGGTTCTTAACTATGGAAAAAAAAAGCTCAAGAATGATTTTCTTCTATGCCAAGAATGACATGTACATGTTTGTGTCTAGAGGAGATGGGGAGAGAGTGGAACTTCTGAACCACATAAGAATTATCAAGTCAATTCTTTTTTAAAGTGATAATCTATTCTGGACTTCAAGTATATCACATGCAATTTTTGTCATTTCCAATTCTCAAAAATTACATGAGTCAGTTATTTCTATTTTGAAAGTAGAAAGACAATAGTAAATTCAAATGTTTTATTTTAGAAATGCAAAGCTATTTATGTTGAAGTAAATTTTTATATCTGTGAACTTAAATGAAATGGTGTGGAAAGAGTTAATAAGGCGACTATTAAAGCCTTAACTTTGAAAGGTGCTTGTACTCTGAAAACCATTTTCTTAATTATTTTAGATTAACACTTGTGTCCATGAGAGAGGGGAGAGGGAAAGAGGGTAAGGAACGCATAATCTGAAACCCTAGACAAGGGGACTGGCCTGGATTGAGATAACACTAAAGATTTTATTGCTGATACATTATAAATTATTTCTATTATGACGGTCCTGTGGGTATTACATTGTCAATTCACTTTCGCTATTACATCACTTAATGTTATTAACACACTTTGGGGTATAATATTACGGTTTTATCATGGAAACCTTAAACACTTACATCCAAAGTACTGAATCAAGTTATTATCCTTGCTGACCAGACCTGTTTTACTGTCATTTTATCACTCATAAAACCTAAGATTCAATTTGATTTAATAGTTAAGTAAAGCCTTGGTCTACATATGTTTAAATTTCATTGAAATATTAATATAAAGTAATACCAAGATGACTTCATTTTATTAAAGGTGAGGTAACTTAGAAAACCTGCATTAAGATAGCTGCACTACTAAAGAAGGTTGACCTAACCTCCTTGTATTTCTGATTCATCAACCTACTGATAATATCCTTAAGACCTTCTTTGGGATTCTTAGCTCCAAAAGCCCATTCATTCATTTCCTGGAGGATGTGCATTAGTCACCAGCCAACACTGAAGATAAAATTGTCAAGAGGTAATGCCCTACCTTAAAACCAAATACAATGAAGATCCACAATTGGAGAAGATCTAGGTTCAAGAGTATATTTAAGGAAAATAAATGGATCCACCAGTAGATATCAGAATGGAAATTATATGACTGACAACAGAGATAAATATGGAAGCACTTATATGCAAAAATCATCATCCTAATCTGAAAAAATAAAATAAAAAGAGAGGAAATGTTACAGAATAACGTATCAAGAGAGTAAAAATATGCCACATGGGAACTTCTTTCAAGTATCTAATCGAATATTATTGTAGTAGATTTCTGGTTTGAGTTCAAGTTTCACCCTTGCCGCATGCTGGCCATATGCCCCAGGTAGTCAGTTAACCATTCAGTGTTCTAGGCACAAGTCTAAGACAAAAAGTCACAAAGAAAGTGTCAACCCAAATTCATAGTTCCCTCATTTAGAAGTTCTCTATATCAGAATAATAGCAGAGATTAGTCCCTCCGTGCCCAGTGAGAGGCATCTAGACATAGTGGAAAGAGGGCTACCAATTTTAGAGTAAGAAAAAACTCAGTTCTCAAGACTGAGATTAGACAAGACAATCTAGTTCTCATTAGCACAGGCACTACTCTAAGATTATATATTTATAGATTGGCATTTGGAGAGGGAGTATCACCACCAGGCCTTCATTACAAAAATGAAATCAAAGATCACAGATTTAGAGCTGGAAAGGACCTTACAAGTTACCAAATACAATCCTCTCATTTTACAGACTAGGAAAATGAGGCTCATAAAGTTTTAGTGGCCACAGGGAGCCCATGGTAGAGACAGGAGTAGGACTCAGGTCTCCTGATTTCTAGTTCATCCTTCTTTCCACTACAAAGTGTATGCATTAAAAACATTGATAGGCCAGCAGTGTGTAACAATAACTGATATTTAGATAGTAATTTAAAGTTTGCAAAGTGCCTTACATATATGTTATATCATTTAAGCCTCACTATAACCCCATGCAATAGGTCCAATTGGTCTTGTTACTAGCTGCATTTTTGAGGAATTAGAGGTACAGATAAATTCAGTGGACTATCTTTAGTCTTATAGTTTATAGTAGCAACGGCAAGATTAGAGCCTCATTCTTCTTGATGTCAAGTCCTATATGGTACCTCTCCTAGGATACATGGAGTAGTTTGGAAGTAGAAGAGGCAAGAAGGAAGAATCTTGCAGTACTGTGGTCAGGAGAAAATGAAAGTCTGAATAAAGGTGGTGGACATGGAAATGAGAGAGTGTATGCAGAACCATTGCAAGAGCAATTAATGCACACTTTTTAAATGAATGAATGCTATATTAAATGCCACCTTTTTAAAAGCCATGGCACATTCAACAGTCAAAATGGTTACTTATTGGTGCAAAAGCAACAGTTTATTGATGAGTCTTGTTACTTCATCTTGTTACAACCCAGTAATAGATGGATGTCCTTCCTTCCTAATCCATACAACATTCAGCATCTTTACTCATGGGTGGGAAATACTGCTTGTGTCAGTTTTGTGAATCAGGGTCTAACTGAGTTACAATCCAAACATTCATAGCACCTTTGATCTTCCAGCAGAAAACTGCCATGAAATCGAACCTTTTAACAAACAACAGACTATCCCATTCAAAAAAAAGAATCATAATTGGATTGAAAAATAGTCAAAAAACTAATGAACCAACTTAGCGAATATTAGATAATGGCAATATTATAATTACTTGGATGAAATCAATGTTAAAAACCCTGAAAGCATCCCAACTGTGTGAGCTTCAGCATTTCTCAGGAAACCTCTGCCACCTGAGAAATTTATATGAGTCTCAAGAATCAAAGATAATTGTGAACATTGAATCTTAAAGAAAAAACTTGACACTGTTATCTTATCTAACAGCAGCCAGCTAGGAACCTAGATTATCAAGTAAGTAAAAACCCAATAATACATGTGAACCAGAAAATTCATTGAAATTGCCTACAACCCTGATGCTACTCATGGAGATCAGTTTCTTCAGTGGATTAGATTTGTGTCTAAATTAACATTTAGAAACGTGAAAGAGCACATGTGGTACAGTGGAAAGAGGATCAGGTTTAGAGGCATATGGCTTGACTTCAAATCCTGGCTCCTCCACTAAACAGTTGTGTGGCCTTGGGCAAGTCACTTAACATTTCTGGACCTCAGTTTACTTATCTGAAAAAAGAAGAGGCTTGACTAAATGACTATTAGATCCCTTTCACCTTTAAGTCTATGATCTTAAGTGATCTTTAGATTATGTTAGAGCTGGGAGATCTTGAGTGACTGTCTAGTCTAATCATCTCATTTTGCAGTTGAGGAAAACACAACCCAGATAGTTGAAGGTATTTTTCCAATGCCACACAACTAGTTGATAGAGAAGCAAGGTGGAGAATCCATGTTTCCTAATCCATGGTTCAGTATTCTTTCCATTACACTACACTATATGAGGTGAAATAAATGGTTAGCTTTCTTTTTGCTGTTTTCCTCTTCTATCATTGTATCGCCAACATGATATTCACAGCACCGACTGCAGCTAGGAATATGCTGGCATAGTTCTGAAGTGCAAAATATAACAGATTCTCCATATGGAAGACAGAAACAAAACATTTATAATCAAATCGCAACACCAGAAAGCCAAATCCATCACAGAAACAAAGAAATCCATACACAACAAGAATGCAGGGGGCACTGCCATCCCAAAGCCTTCCCCCTGCTCAGGCCTTCCCACAAACAAGCACTCACAGCTAACTGCCTGCTTGCCGGTTTCCTCTCTCTCACTCAGCTCTAACTGTTCTGACCAACTTCTTCCACTCTGCTCTACTCTTCTTGCTCCATCCATCCTGTTCTACCCGTTCAGCAAGCTCCTCCCACCACAGGCTTCGTGTGACTTAGGCTTCCATGTGGCTTAAGCAGGTCATATGGGCCTATTAATGGTTGAAAAGATTTTCCCATTAAGCAAAAATACATTAACAATACAATAATTTAAGTGTCAAAAACTAATGATGTTACCTTTCCCAGGATTAGCTATATTTTTTAAAGAGAACTCAGTTTTACACAATCTTAGTGAGACAGTACAATCTTATAACCAAAAAAAGAGTCCTCTCAACGGCATACCTGAGAAGTAATCATCCAGTCTTTGCTTGAAGCTCTCCAATGGCCAGGAACCCAAGCTCTCCTGAGACTACCCTATCTACTACTGGATAGCTGCCATACTTAGGAAGTTCTTCCTTACATTGTATTTAAATCTATGCAATGTTCACCTATTTCCTCCAGGTCTAGGGACAAAAAAAGTCTAATCAGTCTTCCATGTGACAACCTATAAAATACCTGAAGATATTTATCATGTACCTCTCCCCACTCTTCTCTTCTGCAATCTAAACATCCACAACTCCTTCAGCTCATCCTGATATAGCATTAATGTGAGATCCTTTTCCATTCTGGTTGCTCTCCTTTATATTCTTCATGCTTATTAATACACTTCCTAAAATGTGTTGCTTAATCCTTTAGAGTAGGGCACATGAAAGCAGAATACTCTAAGCAAATTTATGAATTGCTAATTGTGAAACTTTGGGGCGTATTCCAGGGAAATACTTAGGGGCCTCTGACAACCGTAATTCCATTTGATGTAATAATGTGGTATTCCAAAAGGATGTAATGTGATTTGATGAAAGAGTTCTGGATCAGAAAAGGCCTAGGCTTGGCTTTTACATCTGCTACTTACTATGTGTATGTAATTAATGTATGTATGTATTAAGTAAGTTTCTTATTTGATCTTCAATGTTCCTATCCATAAAATCAGAGGTTTGGACTGGATGGCCTCACAGGTCCCTTCTAGCTCTAATTCAATGAACCTATTAATTGTCTCTACTTTATTCCAAATTGTTGAGCCACAACTCTTCGTTGATATTATTTTTTTATTATTGGTACTAAGGTCTCTTCTAATCTTAGGACTCTGGTTCTGCATTTGACAGTGAAAACTGGTTTACTGCTGCAAGACATTTTTGGCTGTGGGGGGTGGGGTGGAATCCCAGTTTTCTTGTTATTAAACACCCGTTCATCCTTCTAGGTAAAAATGAAATTTTCTTTTACCTTTTGAACATCAGAATTTTTAAGAAGGTGTGATGTGAATTGAAGATTTAGAAAGTGCTGTCGTAAAGCATACTGGTGATTCTCATAGCTAAAGGTTGTACTGAATAATGGGTTGGTGAAGATGGAGGTCTTTGGTTAGATCCCTAGGTCTTTCTGATTCCACAGAAGCTCTCATTACCAGCTGTGTCAGACTCTCAATGATGGTCTTTTCAGAGAGCCTTCTATTATGTTAGATTGGAAATAAATACTGATGCTATCCTACCAAAGAACCCTAACTGCAAGAGAGAGAAAGTATCTCCAGAGTCCTGTAGCTGCACAATCAGTGGCTTCACCCCCCACATCGCCCTGGATTTTGTTGCTAATTCAAACCACAGGTCTGTTGGATCAGGAAGGATGCTATGTCTCACCCTGCATTTTCTATGGGAGTGTGTACATGCATTACAGTAGTCTCTTGAGAATAAACATATATGAGAGTAAATAACATTAATTACATAAGCAATGTTGATGTACACACTGAACATTATTTCCAGCTGTAGTTCTGCCAATGTAGCTGGTGAAAAACTAAAACCAACCACACCCCAGAGAGATAAAATTTTTTCCCTCGGTGACAAGATAAAAAATGTAAAATTTAACCAGTTGGACCCCTGTGTGATATTTTCTCTCATAGAATTCAGCTTGATTCCAGCTCAGCATATTGTAACCATACATCCTAGATTTTCTGGGACAGTTCCAATTTCAAGAAAGGAAAATATGCTTTTTAATAAGGCTTTGCAAAAGGGGCAGTCTTTTCCAGGCCATGTATCTTTTATTTCTCAATTTAGATAACATGGTCACCACAGTTATGGGGATCTCTCCATGATGTTTTAGAATGTTTCTGATGAAAAAAAAGAGAAGAGAGAGGTTATATGATTGTAAACTTTAGCAGAAAAGTTGGTCTTCTGAATATTAAAAACGACCACATTTTCATAAAAGTTCAGAAAAAAAGTTCTAATTGAGCAGTGAATTTCTTCCCTGACCTCATAACTCATTTCCTTCACCTGTAGAATTTAATTAGGTTATGTTATCTCTGTGGTCCTTTCCAGCATATGAATTATGGGACCAGAAGCACGATGGTGAGCACACTGTAGATACTCAAGAAAAACTTGTTGATTGATTAAGGTAGCATCACACATTAGCACAGGCAGATGGGACCTTACCCAGGTTTTAATAACTTTCAGAAGAGGAAATTCTTATCTTCTTTATAATGTCTTAATCCATGATTTGAGATAATTTTCTTCCAGGAAATATTTCTTCATGCCTACATCTTATGCTTGTTTAAGCGAAATTCCTCTTGATCTGCCTTTTGTGGCAGCTGGGTACTATTATATTAGTTTAGTGGAGAGAGTACTACACATGGGGTCAGGAAGACCTGGATTCAAATCCCTCTTCTGACACCTAAATAGTTATGTGACTATGAGCAAGCCACTTAACATTTATGCTTCTCCACTTCAATTTCTATAAGAGAAGAATAGCTATGTATAACATGGTTCTTATAGATTTATTGTGAGGTTTAAGTAATATAACTTATGCAATGTGATTTGCATATTTTAAAGCACTATATGTGTCAGCTTTATATTAGTGCTGCTGTTGCTACTATAATTATTATCTCATTTTTATCTTTTTCAATGGAGTTAAAATAGAAGCAGTCCTGGGACAAGTCATTATCCTTCAATTATTCTTTTCTATTTAATGTTTTACAAATTATTGTACAGGTGGTTAAAATAACTTTTTCTTATAATTTAATAAATGTATCAGGATGTAAATATATCTTCTGTATGCTCTTTGAGAGCATCTTTTGTATAACTCTAAAAGCAGACAAAATGATAGGAATGATGTTCGCATCATCTTGTTCCCACATGATTTCTATTTCTTTTGCTAGGCATTTACATTTTTTAGAGGTTTTCATTCCATGCAATTGGGACATTATTCATATCTGCCATGAAGACATCTATTAAGAACATTGTTCTTAAATGTTTGGGTATCAGTGATATATCTGGGAAACAATCGTCTTTGATAATGGTCCAATTCCAGTATACAGTTCATTTGCTGAATCCTCAAGGTGTTTTTTTCAAGTCTTTATTTGTAGTTTGGGCATCTGTCTCCTATTAGTTCATGAAATATAGCCACCAAGTTGGGACTTGATAAGTATTCAATAGGAGCTTAGTTTTGTTTTTATAGCTTGCACTAATGTATTACAGTTTCTTCCTTTTTTGTTATATAATCTGCATTCATTACTAAGTCTTGACTCCCTAAAGATAATGCATCTGGCTAGGTACAGTGGTGCATTCTGTGATCCCTGATGCAAGGGAGGCTAAGACTGATGGATTGCTTGAGCTCAGGAGTTCTAAGCTCCAGTGGGCTGAGTCAATCATGTATCTGTGCTAAACTCAGCTCCAAAAGATGACCCTTCTGGAGCAGGGAGGCCATCAGACTGACCAAGGAAGGACAAATTGACTTAAATCAGAAGTGGAGAAGATTAAAGTTCTCATGCCAAACAGTAGAGGGATCAGACAGGTGAGTGGCAGCTGCACTTCCAGCCTAGGTGAGGTAAGGAGACCAAGTCTCTTAAATAAATAAATAGCCCTTCTGTAATTTCTGTGGGCAATGAGCTAATCCTCATTTGCCATCATAAACCTCTCTGTTTCTATACACAATACACATGACCCAACCATTTGTTTAACAATTCTTTGTCAACATACTATTGGTTGAGTGAATGTCCCTATCAGTCTTATTATTATTAATATCATTTATGAGGTCCACCAGGCACTTTTTAAGGCTACCTTTTGTTGGCCTAAGTTTAAGGAGGCACACTTTAGTGACAAAATGCACTGTCTTTAACAAGAGAGAGAAACACAAATACGTATTTGGGCTCTTTCACCAACTGGCAGCATGACATTAAGAGAGAATCACTTTCACTGAGCCTCACCTCTACAATGAAAATTATCTCAAAGTTTCTGTACAGTTTCCAAATTCTATGAAATCAATCTTACTCTTAGTAAACGTTTTATGTCAAAATCTGGCTTTACACACAAAATAAATTCAGGAGTGATTATTCACTTAAATTATTCAAATAGCAAACTCTTCAGATCAAATTTAATCTTAAAAAGTTAATCTACATGTATTTCCCAAGAAAAGCATAACTACGCAAAGCAAGGCATTCCTGTTATTCTGTTTCTTTAGCCTTATTTCAGGATCTTCTTCTGATTTATGAGTCATTTTATGCTTGTTTTCTATATCTTCCATAGATGGTCCATGGCCTGTTAAAGCAGAACAATATACTAATCCAGAAATATTTGGGGAATTAACTCACAATACACATAGGCTCTATTTGAGTATAGATTCTAATATTAGAGTTTGTTCTAAAATGGGAGGACAAATTTCTGACTTGCTTTACCATTTAATTTATATGGCCCTTAAGCTATCTATAGTCATATGAGAAAATGCTCTAAATCATTATTGATTAGAGAAATGTAAATCAAACAACTCTGAGGTACCATATCATACCTATCAGATTGGCTAACATGACAAAACAGGAAAATGACAAATATTGGAGAAGATGTGGAAAAATTAGAACACTAATGCATTGTTGATGGAGTTGTGAACTGATTCAACCATTTAGGAGAGCAATTTGGAGCTATGCCCAAAGGGCTATAAAATCATGTATACCCTTTGACCCAGGAATACCACTTCTAGGTCTGTATCCCAAAGAGATCATAAAAATGGGAAAAGGACCCACATGTACAAAAATAGTTATAGCAGCTCTTTTTGTCAACGGATCAGAAATTAAGGGGATGTCCATCAATTGGGGAATGGCTGAACAAATTGTGGTATATGAATGTAATGCAATTCTATTGTGCTATAAGAAACGATGAGCAGGTGGACTTCAGAAGAACCTGGAAAGACTTCAATGAACTGATGCTGAGTGAAATGAGCAGAACCAGGAGAACATTGTACACAGTAACAGCCGTATTGTGCAGTGACTGACTCTGATAGACTTAGCTCTTCTCAGCAATGCAAGGTTCTAAAGCAACTCCAAAAGATTCATGATGGAAAATGCTATCCACATTCAGAGAAAGAATTTTGGAGTCTGAATGCAAATGGAAGCACACTATTTGCTTTTGGTTTTTTGTTTTGTTTCTTCTTTCTTGTGGTTCCTCCAATTAGTTCCAATTCTTCTTTACATTATAACTAATGTGAAAATATGTTTATCAAGAATATGTAAGTAGAGCCTATACCAGACTGCATGCCAACTTGGGGCGGGGGGTACATGGAGGGAGGGGAATAAAAATTAAAATTCAAAATCTTATGGAAGTGAATGTTGAAAACTAAAAGTAAATTAATAAATTATATAAAATGTATATGCCCCTTTGATTCTTTTAATTAAAGTTTCCCAAAATTGGTCAGTCTTCATTCTATGATCAATCAACTATTCTTTATTAAGTATTCACCATGTGCCAGTCACTAAGTAATAGGGATACAAAGAAAAGCAAAAGCAGTTCTTGTCCTCAAGGAGCACTGGAGAAGATAACACATAAATAAATAAGTACATGCAAGAGTTATACAGAGCAGATAGAAAGGAATCTCAGAATGGAAAGTGCTAACAGCTATCTGTAACAATTTCAATTTGATTCAATTCAATATGCATTTATTAAATGCCTTCTATGTACTAAGCATTGAACTAAGAGCTGAGGATACAAATAGAGGTAAAAGACAGCCCCTGCCCTCAAGGAGCTCACAATCTAACAGGAGGAGAGGAACATGCAAACAAATCTATATAAAGCAAGCTAGATACAAGATAAATAGGAAATAATTAATGCAGGGAAGGCACCATAATTTAGAGGGGTGGGGAAAGGTTTCTTGCAAGAGGTAGTGTTTTAGTTGGCACTTAAAGGAAGCCAGGGAAGTTGGTAGTCAAGAGTAGAATTGTTTTGCTATTGTTGTTACTGCTGCTGTTGTTCAGTTGTGTCTAATTCTTCTTGACCCCATTTGGGGTTTTCTTGGCAAAGGTACTGGAGTGATTTGCCGTTTCCTTCCTCAGCTCTATTTTACAGACGAGGAAACTGAGGCAAACAGTATTAAGTGAGTTGCCCAGGGTCGTACAACTAGTAAGTGTCTGAGGCCAGATTTGAACTCACAAAGATGAATCTTCCTGACTCCAGGCTGAGCACTCTATTCACTGTGCCACCTAGCTACCCCAATCAGAGTGGAGAGATAATGCATTACAAGCATAGGGGAAGCCCTGTACAAAGGCACAAAGACAAGAGGTAAAGTGTTAAGCTTGAGAAATTGCCAGTAGGCTGGTATAACTGGATCATAGAGTGTGTGAAGGGGATTTGAGAGTAAGAAGACTGGAAAAATAGGGCAGTGTGTAGAGAGCTTTAAATGCTAAACAGAGTTTATCTTTGATTCTGGTGATAAAAGGAAATCACTGAAGCTCATTAAGTAGGAAGATAATATACATCCAGACATCATATCTCACCAGAGCTACAATCCAAAATCACCGAATGCCTTTTGGATATCTCAACTGGACGTATCTCAAATTTTATGTGTCTATAACAGAACACATCTTTTACTCAACACCCAATCCTTGTCTAAATTTCCCTATTATTGTCAAGGTCATCACCATTCTCCCAAGATTGCTCTTTCTGGGTCATATTTGACTCCTCACTCTGAATCATCTAAATAAAGATGATAATTGAATCCACTGGGGCTAAGATCTCCAAGAAAGATAGAATGGATGGAAAAGGGATGGTCCAGGATAGAGGCTAGTAAGAATGTTTTATTTTCACAATAATTGTGCTACTCCCTACTACATCCTAATTGAATCCTAGCTTCTTTTAAACTATGTCTGTGAATTCAGTCCTATAGCCTTACCTTGAAGACAAGTGATAGAGTAAATTGGGGTTCAGAAATGAAGATAATGCATTATGAAATTTCATAGAATATAAGGTTCTTCCCAGATAATATTTATTTTAAATGAATTAGGTGCAAGATAATGTTTTAAGCATAGGTAATTTGTTGGGAGAGAAAAAAACACTTAGAACGAGGACTCCTGGATTGTAGCCATAGTCATTTCTTGCTGTATGTTCGTGGGTCAGCTTCTTAATTTCTCTGATCTTCAGTTACTGAATCTATATGATTATTCTAACACCTGATATTTCTACATGATTATCCTAACACTTGATATTTCAGAGTTTTTGTGAAGACTTTGAAAACTTTAGTGGATATAGGACCTGGAACATACCGAGAGCTTCTTGATTGATTATTATGCAAATGTGAATTATTATTTCAGAAGCTTGCCTGTGAATGCAAGAAAAATGAAAGTAGTTTATTATAAATATAAACAGAAAATAAGCAAGACTAAATAATTAAACAAGTCTTGATGTAGTCATTAATGGCTCAGTGTTATTGAAAAACATATTCACCAGAATTCCATACCATATCTAAAGGCATGCCTAGACAGTAGATAAAGCAATGAGCTTCAAGTCAGAAAGACCCAAGTTCAAATCTGGCCTCATATGCTGTATGACTTTGGGCAAACCATTTAACTTCTGTCTGCCTCAGTTTACTCAACTGTGAAATGGGGAAAATAATAACACATACCTCACAGTGTTGTGAGGATCAGATGAAATAATATTTTTAAAGCACTTAGCATAGTGCCTGGCATATAGTAAGCATTTAATAAATGTTTATTTCCTTCCCATGTGATCCAGGCTAATGCTCTTCTTTAAAAATATACTGCAAGTGCCCTCAAAACTTAATTGATTCAGGTGACTAGAGGTTTAGACCACTGATATTATTTCTAATCAACTAAGTACGAAAAGCCAAGAAGACTTGAGGCTTCCCCCTGAGGCTTGACCGATAGAATACCATGGACAATATATAAGGAGACCTGCATTGAGCTGAGTTAATAATATGTCCTCCCTGAATATTCTTGTTTAATAATCTTTTCTTGCTATGGCGAAGTAAATCTCTTTTTGTTAACTATCGAATAGTATACATGTGTTTTGTTTGGTTCCAATATCAAACCTAAACCCTATGAATAACCTTTCTATATTATTATATATGGATTGGAATTGATAATCCCCAAAGTCCATTCTAACACTCAAATTCTACAATTTTGTAGATGGAGTTTTACAAGTAAAATAGAACTTCCCTGAGGGCACAACTTGCTTTGTTTTCGTTTTCATATACCCATCACCTAGCACACACAGAACTTGTACAAGACAAGTGCTTAGTAAATTTCTACTAATAGGTGGCATTGTAGAATATAAAGCAACAACAACAACAATTCAGTGAGTTATTAGCTCCCTATTATGTGCAAAGTACCAGAGATATCAGGACCAAAATGCACTCCCAATTCTTTCGATGTTACAATGTTATTGTAAGAGAAAATATGAATATATTTGAGAATAATTTGAAACATATGTGGCACTATATGTACATAAGGTAATTACTGTTATTAATTGGATGTAATGGAGAGTGATATGGTTAGAACACCTTTAGTCCATCTAACCAATAAATAAAGGAGGGTGTAGAAGGATACATTTTCATTCTAACAAATCATCCATATTTATTTTGTACCTACTTTATGTGAAATACTCTACTGTGAACAGTGGAACACACAAAGTATAAGTCACCCCATTCTCTAGGAGCACACAGATTATTTCATATACAAATGCAAGAGACAATAAAGGATCTATATACAATTAAATGCAATAAAGCACAGGTTTATTAATGGCCTAGTATGTGCAAGCCAATATTCAAGACATTTATGATACAAGGACAAACACACACACACAAACACAACCATACATACACACACATACATATTTCTGCTTTCAAGGAGCTTACTTTCTACAGGAGGCAGGAGACAACATACACATAGACAAGCAATTACCACATATTTACAAAATAATTTCAAGAGGAATACTTCCAATTAAGGAAAAAAAAAACCAAAGTCCTCAGTTAGGAGGTGATATGTGAGGCATGCCTTAAAGGGAGTTAAAGATTCTAAGAGGCAGAAGGGAGAAAAGAATACATTTGCAAACTGTGGGATCGTCTGGGCACAGATACAGAAGGGGTGGGCGATGGAATGCCAAACACAGTAATCACTTACAGACCCTATGTAAGTAGTACAGAAAGTGAATGGTTAGGACCTCACACTGCAAAGATAGGTGGAAGTATGTGGGATGGTGGAAAAGGTAGACATGAAGGGCTTCACCTCATTATGAGGAGTTTGTATTTCCTCTTATGTATGGTGTGTCTATATATATATGTGTGTGTGTGTGTGTGTGTGTGTGTGTGTGTGTGTGTGTGTGTGTGTATGTACATATATATGTATGTATATATGTGTATATATACACACATGCATACATTCACATATATATATATCAATAAACATAAAAGATTTGAGACTTTGTCCTTAAAATGAATAATGAAATATGAATAACGCAATAATGAATAATGAAAAATATTCTTATTGCTAATAATAATAACAGCAGAGATTCTTATCACTTGCTTGATTTCCTTTCTTCCAAATATTTCCTAGTAATATTATTTTTAAGAAAAAGAATTCTTGATATATCCTATAATCTAGGACTGATAGGACTTTATAACCCAACGTTAGACAAGGATACTCCATATAAACAGTCCAAATGATAGAATGAGAGTATTGAAGTAACCAAACATAGTCTCACATACATGCACACATACACGTACACACACACACATCCCTCATAACAACAAAGATGACAGCTTGGTAACAGCAGCTGCTGCTTAATCGACACAGAAAAATATTACATTATATCAGTATCTCCTGTTTTTGTATTTATTTTCATCACAAGTGATAAAATAACCTGGATGAAGTAAAAAAGCAGCACGGAACAAAGGTTCATGACCAACTGCTATAATGGCCTCAAGAGCTGAACTCTTTCTTGAAAGCTAATCCGTCTCTAAAACCCTTTATGCTTTTCATCTCCTTGACTGGGTTTGATATGCTTGTAGTTCTTAGTGAAATGTCAAACTGAAGATAATCACCCAGAAGGCGCATTCTGGGAAGATGGCAGAGTAGGTCAGAAATTTCCAGGCTCTCCAGATTTCCTTCACAAATAGACAAAAAAAAATCGCCACGGAATGAACACAAAGCAGCAAAAATAAAGGGGTAAAGCAGTTCTCCTCCTAAGATAACTGCGGAGAAAAGACACGACCTCCAGGGGCTGAGGCTTGGCCTGAGTGAAGTATAGACACCTCCAGGCTCCACTGAATCAACAAACAGCAGGCCTTGAGGGAAGCTTACTATGCCTGCAGAAATTTCACCTCACTCACAGGCTCAAGAAATTTCCCCTCACAGACTTTTACCTCAAAAAATTTCATCTAAGGAATTGGGCTGAGCTGAGTGGGGGAAGATTGAAGCGCTCCCCAACCCCCGAGAAATCACTCAGGTAAATTCCTGGACAAGTGAGGCCTCTGTATAGACCTACATCTAAACAGGACTGGAGGCCTAAAAATGTCCTATGACATGTATTCTAGTTCCAGGTCAGCTCTTTTGGTGGAGCTTTCGTAGAGGTAACTATACCAATGTTCCTCTTTTAAAAAATATTTTTAATAGCTCAGATAAAGATATATGACCATTTATGGGTTAGTTTTTCTATCTTCAAAGGAGCACACTAATTTATTAATTCACTCACATATCTATTAAGTGCGTGCACACACATAGACAGGTATGTGCAGCTCAATATATTTTGCACCAGAGGAAATACAGGTATTAGATGATAAGAGATTCCCCCTGTCCTTATGAAATAAAAAAGTTTAGTAGAAAAGAGTACCAGTATATGTCACATAGTGCTTTAGGGTTTACAAAGACCCTAATTTATCAGCCCTGTGAGATGGGATAAGTGAACTCTGCCGATGTATGTAGAATCCTCTAATAATTTTGACCAGCCTTGTGTTTTTCCAAACTTAGGCAGAGCCCAGCTGGAGTTCAGACAAGTTATTCAAAATGTCAGAAAGTTATCTATTATCTATCCATCTATCCATCTATCTATCCATTTATCTATCATCTATCAATTAATCTCACAATCATCTCTCAATCTATCATGTATCTATCATGTACCTATAAATCCTACATCACCTGTCATCTATCATCTGCTTATATTTTATCCATCTAGCTATCATCAATTTATCATGTATCTATCTATCTACTGATAATCTATCTAAAAATCTCTATCATCTATCGATTTATCATGTATCTAGCTATTATCTATCTGTCACCTGTCATCTGTCTATCTACCTATTTATCATCAATCTAGTATCTAACTTCTATGTAGCATCTATTTATCTGTCATCTACCTATCTATCTACAATACTGAAGTAATCATTCCAAGCTCAGAATTTGAGGATTCATTTGAAAACAGACATTAGAAACATGTTGTAGCTTAGCTTGCCACTAACTCTACTTTTCAACCCCAAATATGATTTTTTTGTGAAGAGTTCCGAAATTTATTTCACTACTAAGCTGAATTCTGCAGAAGGGAGGTAGGGTGAAGATGAGTAACTGTTTATTCCGCTACTGAATCAATAGACCAGAAATACCCACTTTAACCAGGCAGCCCATAATCTGTTCTTAATTCTTCCATAACTTTTTTTTCAATTGATAATTGAGATCAAAGCACTCTACTTAAGCTAAACTGTGTCTCAAATTACATATTTTTTAGAAAGGTAGAACAATACATTATGTAAGTTTGGGAAATACCTGAAGCAAATGGGACTCTTTTTTAGCATAGAAAATGTTCCGTGTGGGAACTTCTTCCATGGAAAGAGTTGACAACCCACCTCAAGTTTCGTATCTATGTCCTACTTTTCCATTTCAGTGCCAGGTGTAAGCCTATCCTTTTAACCAATTCTCTGGGTTCAACCTATGTATAAATATACTCAGAGGATTGAGGTTGGCGTTATAACCATGGACCTGGCTTAAAAGTAGATGGTTTTCAAAATATTAATTATCAACAATGAATATAAATGATATTCAATAAAATATAAAGCAGTTTAATTTTATAGAAATTGTTACTGTATATCATTGTGCCCAGAGTCTCTGATAGATCAGCTTTTGCCTTATCTTTCTGGGGCCCAGAACTCCATGCAACTTTCTGACTAGTTCCCATCTGTTTTGTCTCTACTTCCTCTATTCCCCACCAGCCCTTGTGTCCTTCTCCTCGAATAGGTCAGCTCTCACTTTATCTTACTGCGATCTAGGCTTCTAAGCCACTTCCAGTCTTGTCATCCATGATCCCTCTTCTCCCAACCCCCTCCAGTTCCTCCTTAATTAACATTGTCTTGCTTTCTTCTATTTTTTCCCCAGTGTTTAGAACAATATATGGAATATAGTAAGTGCTTAATGAATGTTTTATTAATCAGTACATCTCCTGAACTCCAGTGATCTCTATCTTCAGTCTATGTTTCAATCATGTGAGTAGTTACACTTTATATAACACCTCCCCGCCCCCAACTAAATTTGTCTCCAGTGTGAGAAGGTCCAGTGATGGCTCTGAATGTACTTAACAAGGCCATTGAAAATACTCATTCCCTTTCATAGTTCCATATTTTGAATGTTCTTAAATGTACCATCTTAGCCATCTTTTTATTCATTATATCAAAAATACTAATCTGCAGAGATTTGCTAAAGAAAATTTCTTCATCTGAATCTTTTGCTATATGTCTGGTACATTATGTCTGGTAATTTCTAAATCACAAAAATAAGTTATTTGTATGTTTTATAAAAACATGTTTTTCTCAAAATTTGTGTTTTTAAAATTGGCTCCAAATATGCAAAGTTATTGTGAGTAGTTTCAATAAACAAGAAGAATGAACAAAAGAACTGTATTATTCAGGAAAGAGAATTATCCAGCTTATATCCATATGCTTTCTGAGACTTACTAATTAAATATATCTCTTCTCTAGGCTGCCAAAACGTAGAGGCAAAAATAAAACTGCCAGGTCAGATCCTGAACACTTTAAAAGGAGCTTATGTATATCTCCCCATGATAACTAAAGGCCTGGCTACCTAGGCAACAGCTTTCTTAGTCTCCAAGTTAGAGGGCCTTATGACTAGACATAGCAATATTCTACAGCAATGTTTTCCAGCCAGGAAGCTGAGTGGTTTTTCTTCATTGAGAGGACCTCATTGATATGTTGTGAACAGGGAAGCAATGACAAGAAGTTTCTCCTGATGCCCCTATTTTAATACTGTCCTCCATTTCAAATTATATTTGCATAAGCATATATGATATTATATACATATATTATATAGTCTTACATATAATGGTTATAGTACCTAACTATGTAAATATTGTTACCTCTCCTCCCCCCTACTAAGTAGAATGCAAGTTCTTTCAAGACTGGAATTATTTTTAATATGTCTTTTTATACCCAGTGCCTTGCACATGTGGGTTGTTTAATAAATGCTCTGTTGAATTAATGAATCAATCAACCAAGTATTTAAGTGACAAGTATTTTCCAGCATAAGAAGGGCCCTACCATGGAGGCTACAAAGCCAGACTCAAATTTTGGAAGTCTTTACTTCAAGTTCCTCCTATGATGCATATTGCCTATGTTATCTTGAGCAAGTCAAGCTATCATC
The DNA here is from genome assembly GCF_011100635.1 of Trichosurus vulpecula. Lineage (NCBI taxonomy): Eukaryota > Metazoa > Chordata > Mammalia > Diprotodontia > Phalangeridae > Trichosurus > Trichosurus vulpecula. Next base: position 135,394,442 of record NC_050580.1, read on the forward strand.
ATCATCATCATCATCATCATCATCATCATCATCATCATCACCATCATCATCATCTATCATTTATATAGTGCTTACTATGTGCCAGGCACTGGTCAAAGAACTTTGCAATTATTAACTCATTTTATCTTCACAAAAACCTTGGGAGGTAAGTGCTACTATTGTCCTCATCTTACAAATAAGGAAACTGAGGCAAATGGGTTAAATGATTTGCTCAGGGTCACAGAATTAGTGCATAACTAAGGCTGGATTTGAAAATAGGTTTTCTGGACGATCTTAATATGAAATCTGTGAAGTGAATTTCAATATAATTGGTTGCTTTTTTAATCCTATGTATTTCATTTTGTGAATTTAAGCATATCATTGTGAAAGAGTATTCAGTCTGGAGAATCAGACGGCCAAAGGGGTTTATGACACACAAAAAAATTAAGGGACCCTGTTCTAAGATTGTAAATGTCGGAGAAGGTGCTGCCCTACATTGCTAAAGGATTTTGTCAACAGAGGGTTCCCTACATCAATAAAATCACAGGACCAGGCCCTCTTTCCATCTATGTTGGCAAGCACTATTCTATTTTGTTATGGATACAAGACAGGTACAAAACATAATCCCAGCAAATCTTAAAAAACAGTTCAACTTTACTAGCAAGACAAAATAAAAATGTTAACGTACTTAATGATTCTTCTCACAAATACTTTTGTCCAGTACGTTAATGATAAATTTTGCAGTCCCCAAATTCTTAGGTAATTTTTAAATCTGTAATTTTGGGGGGTGGAGCCAAGATGGCGACTGGAAAGCAGGGACTTGCCTAACGGTCTCCCCCAGGACCCTCCAAACACCTATAAAAAATGGCTCTGAACAAATTCTAGAACTGCAGAACCCATGAAATAGCAGAGGGAAGCAGGGCTCCAGCCCAGGACAGCCTTGATGGTCCCTGGGTAATGTCTATCGCACAGTGCTGGGAGTAGAGCAGAGCAGAACCCAGTGTGGGCCACACCCAGACCAACAAGACTTGGGAACCAGGCACAACAGGCCATAGCACCCTGAATCAGTGAGATGTGGCAGTTACAAGACTTCTCAACCCACAAACACCACAGGCAGCAGCGAAGGTTAGTGGGAAAACTTCAGGGACAGAGTGAAAGAAGTTTGCAGTGGGCCACAGAGGTGGTGCAGCTCTGAGGCTACTTACAGAGCTACAGCTGCAGTTTCTTCCAGCCCCAGGCCCACCTGGTAGGAAGAATAAAGTGGCTGATCAGAGCTAGAGTGCAGAGCCTGCTTAGATCTGAGTCTCAGTCTAGTTGGCGGTTCTTGAGAGAGGAGGACTACTGGTGTGGCAGAGCTTGCTGGGTAGAAATAGCTCTGAAAAAAACAGCACAGCCCCTCAAGCTTTGGACAAAGTACTCCCTACTCTATGAGCAGTCATACCCCAACAAAAAACTCAAGGGTCAAGTAGTTGGCTGGGAACATGGCCAAGCAGTGAAAACAGCCTCAGATTCAGACTCAGACTTTGGAATCTTTCTTTGGTGACAAAGAAGACCAAAGCATACAGCCAGAAGAAGTCAACAAAGTCAAACAGCCTACATCAAAAGCCTCCAAAAAAAACATGAACTGGTCTCAGGCCATGGAAGAGTTCAAAGAGGATTTGGAAAAGCAAGTTAGAGAAGTAGAAGAAAAATTGGGAAAAGAAATGAGAATAATGCGAGAAAACCATGAAAAACAAGTCAATGACTTGCTAAAGGAGACCCAAAAAAATTCTGAAGAAAACAATACCTTAAAAAAAAGACTAACTCAAATGGCAAAAGAGCTCCAAAAAGCCAATGAGAAGAATGCCTTGAAAGGCAGAATGACCCAAATGGAAAAGGAGGTCCAAAAGACCACTGAAGAAAATACTATCTTCAAAATTAGATTGGAGCAAGTGGAAGCTAGTGACTTTATGAGAACTCAAGATATTATAAAACAGAACCAAAGGAATGAAAAAATGGAAGACAATGTGAAACATCTCATTGGAAAAACCACTGACCTGGAAAATAGATCCAGGAAACATAATTTAAAAATTATCGAACTACCTGAAAGTCATGATCAAAAAAGAGCCTAGATATCATCTTTCAAGAAATTATCAAGGAAAACTGCCCTGATAATCTAGAGCCAGAGGGCAAAATAGAAATTGAAAGAATCCACTGATCACCTCCTGAAAAAGATCCCAAAAAAGAAAACTCCTAGGAATATTGTCACCCAATTCCACAGTTCCCAGATCAAGGAGAAAATATTGCAAGCAGCCAGAAAGAAACAATTTGAGTATTGTGGAGAAACAATCAGGATAATACAAGATCTAGCACCTTCTACATTAAGGGAATGAAGGGCTTGGAATATAATATTCTGGAGGTCAATGGAGCTAGGATTAAAACCAAGAATCACCTACCCAGAAAAACTGAGTATAATGCTCCAAGGCAAAATATGGATTTTCAATAAAATAGAGGACTTACAAGCTTTCTCAGTGAAAAAACCAGAGCTGAATAGAAAATTTGACTTTCAAAGACAAGAATCAAGAGAAGCATGAAAAGGTAATCAAGAAAGAGAAGTCACAAGGGACTTACTAAAGTTGAACTGTTTTGTTTACATTCCTACATGGAAAGATGATCTGCATAATTCATGAGACCTCAGTATGAGAGTAGCTGAAAGGAATATACATATATACATACATATATATATATATATATATATATATATATATATATATATATATATAGACAGAAGGCACAGGGTGAGTTGAATATGAAGGGATATCTAAAAAAGTAAAATCAAATTAAGGGATGAGAGAGGAATATATTGAGAAAGGGAGAGATAGAATGGGGTAAATTATCTCGCATACAAGTGGCAAGAAAAAGCAGTTAGTTGGAAGGGAAGAGGGGGAAGGTGAGGGGGGAATGAGTGAATCTTGCTCTCTTCAGAGTTGACCTGAGGAGGGAATAGCATACACACTCAGTTGGGCATCTTACCCCACGGGAAAGAAGGAAGAAGGAGATATAAAGGGGGGATGATAGAAGGGAGGGCAGATAGGGGAAGAAGGTAATCAAAGCAAACACTTTCAAAAAGGGACAGGGTCAAGGGAGAAAATTCAATAAAGGGGGATGGGATAGGAAAGAGCAAAATATAGTTAGTCTTTCACAACATGAGTATTGTGGAAAGGTTTTGCATAATGATACACATGTGGCCTACGTTGAATTGCTTGCCTTCTTAGGGAGGGTGGCTGGGGAGGCAAGAGGGGAAAAAATTTGGAACTCAAAGTTTTAAAAGCAGATGTTCAAAAAAAAAAGTTTTTGCATGCAACTAGGGAATAAGATATACAAGCAATGGGGCATAGAAATCTATCTTGCCCTACAAGAAAGTAAGGGAAAAGGGGATGGGAGGGGAGAGGAGTGACAGAAGGGAGGGCTGACTGGGGAATGGGGCAATCAGAATATACGACATCTTGGAGTGGGGGGGAGGGTAGAAATAGGGAGAAAATTTGTAATTCAAACTCTTGAGGAAATCAATGCTGAAAACTAAAAATATTAAATAAACAAATAATAATTAAATATGTAATTTCTATACTCATTTCCTTTGGAATATTTCCAAACAATGAATGACAATGTGGCACAGTGAGGAGATCCTTAGAGTCAGGAAAACCAGTTCAAACACTAATTCTGACACTTTTGACTGTGTAACTCCAAACAATCACTTAATTTTTGGTGTCCCCAAGAAATTCTGTAAGATTATAAATTATGTCAACAACCTTCATTGAGGGATTAAAATCATAGGATCAGATCCTCCATTGCCCCACCAAAAAATAAGAACAAAAATTCCAAAAAAATTGACGAATTCCTTTAATATAACACAGAACCTAAAATAATTCAAAGTAGGCAAGAAGCAAGTTTAATCAGAGGTATTATGCAAAATTTAGCCACCATGTTGCAGGGAGGAGTACACTTGGCTGAATACCAACTTCTATTCATAGGCTACATATTTGTATTCCTAAACCCAAAGCTTTCAGGTCATAGGATCAAGGTTTTAGAATTTGCAAGGAACATAGAGGTCATCTAATACAACTTCCATAATTTATAAGGAAACAAAAGCCTAGTGAGAGTTTTGATTTGCCCAAGTTCCAAAGAGTCAGTGAATGGTAGACCCTGGATTTACACCTAAGTTTTCTGGCTTCCGTAAGAATCCTTGCTACTACTTTCCAGGGTTCATTTTGCATTATAGGCAAGTATTATAAAAGTATTAAGTCCTAAATTCACTTCACTTGTATTCACAAACAAAATTTTCAGGAAGGTAGCATTGTCTTGTGATAACTACAAAGTAATCACATCTCTGCCCACCTGCAATTAATTTGCTAGCCAAATACTGTTAACATCAGAGATGTAACTGGTAGAGACTGTCACTTTCTGTAACTCATGCTCACTTTAGAGTCAAAGGACAAATTCCACCAGCGTTTCCCTCTATTTTGTGGCCTTACACAAATAACTGGACTTCAGTTTTCTCATCCATAAAATAAGAGAATTGGGTTAGATGGAGTCCAAGGTCCCTTCCAGCTTGGGTTTTGTTATTCCATAATCTGTAATTCTAATTTTCCTTATCTTTGACATTTTTGATTTCTAAAGAAAAGGTCTAAAAATGGAGAGACAAGTGTGTTTTTTTTAGCATAGATCTTCGCCTATACTATAAAAAGAAAAACACTCTGAGGTTACAGTAGGGTAACCATACCCATTTTTGTACTGTATGTATAATTTCATTGGCATAGGGAACTCACAAAGCAGGGTCTCATTGTGTACCTGTGCTACAATTTATAGACTTTGAGGACTGCCTGTGGCACCAAAGATTAAATGACTTTGCTAAAGCCGTACAGCCAGTAGGGACAGAGGGAGGACTTGAACCCAGGTTTTTGAGGCCAGCTCTCTGTTAGCTATGTCCTGTTGCCTCTCATAGCATCATCATAGATTACATAGCATCATCACAGATTACATCAGTCCAAAAGCAGCTGGACAGAGCCAGATAAGTTAAAGTCAGTAAATCATAATTGCATAATTTGAACAACTTCAGGGAATTGAGGGTAGAGGAAAATTTTAAGTGAAGCAGACAAACTAAGATGATATTGAAGATCCATTCATGAATTCCTCTTTCTCTCCCCCACACTTCCCAGCTTTCCGGAGGCTGTGATTGCTGAGTTGGAACTCTGGGACTCTGGGACTCTCTGATGCTTATTCAGGACCTGTTATTTAATACTGTCTGAGATCCCCTTCCTATTTCAGTGAAGAAGGATTATGGTTGACATACAGCTGTTATTTAAAACAACAACAACAAATACCACCACCATCCCTACAATTTCAGGGAGAAAAGTTGCATGAGACGAATGTTTTGTGTTTCTCTTGTTATGGTGCTTTCCTGACCTCATTGCAGAGACCTCTCTTTTCCCTTAACTACTTTTATACTTATTGTTGGAATTTTTATCTATGATTTCTCAGTCCTAATTTCAAAGATACTTACTTTTTAACTCTTTTATGATTCTCACTACTACCCAGAATTCTTTTTACTCTTATAGGTAAAACCATGGTCTTCTTCCCCCACAAGTTGCATTCTCTTATTATCTATTTATGTATTTATTATTTTATTATTTAATTAGATATTTAATTGTTCATTCATGTGTTCATTCATTTTTGCTTATTTATTTGTTTGTGCATTGGTAAGAACCATTGAATGATTTCATCAATGTAGAGAACTCCCTGTGTGGAAACTCCCTCTAAGGATGTAGAACAGCTACTCCTCTGTAATTAATGGCTTTAGAGAATAGCCTAGGGCACTGAGAGGTTAAGTTACTTGACCATGGTGACAAAGCTAGTGTATGTCAGAGGCTGTACTTAAACACAGGTCTTTCTGTGTCTGAGACCGGTCTTCAATTGACTGCCTCTTTTGTTCCTTTCCTTAGGATCTGATAATTGCCCCTAATCAATCTCTGGGGCAAAGGGATCTGACATTAGCATAAAGAAGATCTATATTGTCTTTGTATTCCTAGGAGAAAGGGCATTCCATGGTGAGAGGTGATGGTAGGGCAGAATGTACTCCATTAGCATATATTTCTGAGTGACAAAATAAAATTAAATGACTTCTCATATTCTTTCTAAATCTGAGATTTTATGATTATAAGGGCAACCAGTAAAGACAGTTTAAAAACAAGTAGTGCATTTGGGGAAAAAAACTGAAGGATAAATCTATATACGTTCTACTGTTTTCCTGATTACCGATGTGTGACATACTATAATACATAGTGTGGTTGACCTGGAGTCAGGAAGCAGCAGTTCAAATTCTGCTTCTTATACTTAGTAGCTGTGTAAGTATATGCAATGCACTCAACCTGTCTGAGGTTCAGGCCAGTCTGTAGGACTTTTGCACAAAATTATAGACAGGTTGAAACCCAGGTCAATAGGGACATAAAATGAAATAAAAATGTTGAATGTATGCATCAGTGAGAGAGAGAGAGAGAGAGAGAGAGACAGAGACAGAGAGACAGAGAGATTTCATGTTCCTAGAAGATTACCATCAAAGGGGACAAAGAACAAAAAGTATCCATTGATATTTTGAAATTTAAATATGTATTTCAAGTGAATTTGTTACTTCATCAACATGAATATTCCTTCCAATATAGTCTTTTTTGTTGGGGATTTTTTGTAAGGCAATCAGGGTTAAGTGACTGGCCCACAGTCACACAGCTAGTAAGTGTCAAGTGTCTGTGCCTGAATTTGAACTCAGGTCCCCCTGACTCCAGGACTGGTGCTCTAACCACTGTGCCACCTAGCTGCCCCCTAATATAGTTTTGATGACAATCCATTCACAATTTCTCATCCAAATTGACTCTTATTCTCGTATTCTGATAAATCTTCCATAAATGGTTTAGCCATTATGGTGGGGTCTTAGTAGTTCTGTGGTTGAGATTATGTAAACACTTTCTTTAGTTCCTCTAGTCAACAAAATGTGTATACAAATGAAAATTCCAGGCTGTCCATTGATTATTCCTTGAACTCACTATTCACTCAGTACATCTTTTTCTGGTCACGAATTCCCCTGATACTTTTGTTTATAATGCTTGTCCTGCATATTTCTGCATTAGTAGTATGCAGTAAACTACTCACAGCTACCACATATCTCTCTGATTCAGTTTCAGTGACCTAAAACTTTAATTCTTCAAAGGCTATGCTTTTCTATGCTGACTATTTATATTAAAAATTGTATTTTATTTTAGAGAAAATTTGTAGAAAATTAATACCACTGCATGAATTATAATTGTCAAGGTGGCTCCAGAGAAGAGTTGAGAAAATGAGCCTCTCTCCTTTCATTACAAAGTTGGGAAATTATACATTTGGTATATTGCATATAATTTCTTACACATTTGATTGTTGGTTGGATTTGTTAAACTGTAGTGGGTTTATTTTTTGATTTTGCTTTTCCATTTCTTTTAAAATCTTTGTTGCAAGGAAGAATCTTCAGGTAGGGAGGGGAAGGGACGTAGATTCAGAAATGAATGTGGTAAAAAGAAGGAAAGAAAAAAAATAGAAGGCATCATTTTTTAAAGTATAGCACATTTTAAAAAATGCAATACATCCTCTCATCTTCTTATTCAATCTTGGGCCCAGTTTGCTATCCACATTCAGTCTCTCCAAAATAGATGTACTGATGGAAAAGCCCTATGGGTTGTCACCCAACTGTCTGGCATTATCAGAACAATAGGTATTGTTCATCTACTTCCTTTTTCCTGTCCAAATAATTGGGCATAAGTCTTTTGGGTGATTACTTCAAGACTTGGATGGATCTGTGATCTCTTCAACATGGCTACTCTTTTCAAATATATAGATAAAACTTACCTGTACCTTCTCATCATCTATGAATTTTTTATATTTCCTCTCATAAATCCTCCAAAGGGGTTCTACTTAGTGTCTGGAAACCTTTGCTTAGATTTCTTGACATTACACTGATACCAGTAAAACAGACTACCCATCTTTTGCTCTTGCTATATGATAATTCTACCTCCTTCTCTGTTACTCTGTCTCACTGATAGAATCTCTACTCACTCATCCTTTTGTAACCAACAGTGGTCCATAAAGCACAATTACTTCTATGGTATTTAGTTTCGGGGGGCTTTAGGGGGTGGTTGTTTTGTTTTGTTTGCAAATCATTGTTATAAGAACCACAATACAATATGGACAGTGGTCCCATGAAGAAATTATGTTACTCATAAATGATCAAAATAACTTTAAATATCCTTCCAAACAGCAACGACAACTTGCATTTACAGAATACTTTAAGGTTTCATCATAGTCTAACAATAACCCTGGAAAGTAGATTCTATTATTATTCCTATTTTATAGATGAGGAAACTGAGGCAGATTACATGACTCACCTAGATTCACAAAGTGAGTGTCTGTAGCTATGTCTTTCTTATTCCAGGTCCCGTGCTCTATCCACTGTGCCACCTAACTGTTTCAGTAAGAATAATGAGGTAAGTACAATTGTGGACAATAAATAGATGGCATGCATGATTCATAATGTATGATGAGTACTTCTCTACTTCCCTGTTTGAAAAAGATAGTAGATATGAGCCATAAAATAAACTATAAGTGAACTTTCCTTTTCCCCCAGGGAGCTGGAATAGTGGTTTAGTGAGCTAGAGTGTGAGAACAAGGAGTCCACAGTCCCTTCTCAGAGGTCAGGCTCTGCCAGACCTGAATCTTGTCAGCTATATGCCTCATTCCAGAGAAGAGAGCCCCCTTGAAAAGAGGGATCCAGGAACAGTACTGAAGCCTTTGTGGGTACTTTAGGGTTCTTCACTGTTAAACTACCTCTTCGGCTTTATCTCATATTACTACCCTCACACTCTTATGTTCCAAATGAACTATTCTATTTTCTATTCCCTAAATATTCCAAGTGCCCCTTGACCTCTGTGCTTTTTGTTATGCTGTTCTCTATTCCTAGAACATCATTCCCACCTCCCTCTATCTACTGAATTTCTATACAACCTTTAGATCCCAATCCAAATATAATTTTTTTGCAGGAAACTTTGTCTGATTCCTCTAGACAGTAATGACTTTGCTCCTTGAACCTCCCTTAATTATTTGTAGTTAACTTGAGTTCTGGCATAGTACTATGCAAACAGAAGGTGCTTAGTCAAAATTTGTTAAATAATTGGATGAATGAATGTGAAAGCCTCTTAATAAAATACATCTGTTCCGGTGTTAGTCATGGCAAGTAAGGACAGAATTAAAGAATAAGAAATTAACCTATTATGTAAAAGTTTAGATTGTCTAGGGGGAAAAACATTGTTTAACAGTGGTGAAGTCAAGCTTACCCAGGGAAAATAAGAGAGTTCTCACCTATGTATCATGAACTGAATACACCTTCATATTTCTTCCATTTCTAGTCTTCTTTCATTTTCTTATATGTTTGACTAGGAAAGTTACAACTACATTTTGATATTGCTATAATTTTAAATTGACAAATTTGTGAATAGAATCAGAAGTTATGTGAAAAATATGTTCTTTACATGATACTTTGCAGACAATATAGGCTAATTGCGTGTTAATATACAAATGGTCATAATGTGACCTATGAGGAATGGCTGAGATAATATGTAAGGATGTTTTAACTTTGGGTGGAAAGGTACTATATAAATCAAAAGAAATAATATGGAGGTATCTGAAACACTGAATAAAAATATGTTTTTATTCTTAAAATACAACATGTATGATTCACTCAGCCATGCATTTAAAATATCTTCACAGAAATTATTAGATCAATTGAAAAGTTATATTTTTTGAAAGTAAGCATAAAAAATAAATTTAAAGAAGTAAACATAAGGAAAGTTATAATATTAAGGAAGCACTGATATTTATCCAAAAATCTAGATTTCCCTTTAGTCTAATTGATCAAGCTATTTCACCAGATTAGCACTTCCAGATAGAGGTACATATAGCGTACAAAAGAGTGAACTGTGGGGGTTTGGAAGTCAAAGTGAGAATAACCAGAACTACATGATCCACACCAGAGACAACTTCCCTTTGAATACAGGAAAGAGCAAAATTGAATATCCGTTGATTACATTGGAATTTCTGTTAGGATTCAATAAAGTCTTATCCTGATTCCTGATTGTGTTACGAAATTTGACAGCAGGTTGTTGAAATCTAAGGCATTGTAACACAAGCCTTAGCAGATTCTCTGGAATGTAAGTAATGCTGGAAGTAATCCAGGCTTGAGGTTAGGCATTGTGATAGGGAAATTACATGGTAGCAAGGGATGTGAGAGTAAAGGATAGTGTATGATAAAATTGAGTCAAAAAATGATTGTGATTGGGGATGGAGGAGAGAATTGTTTTGATAGATGTGGAAAGGATTGAGGGATAAAAAGATTGGAGGTCATAATGAGGATAAAAAACTTGAAAGGGGAATAAAAAATAAGGTTGTAGTTGGATATAAGAAATTAGGAGTCTTTGACCAAAGAAGTATGTGGATGATGACAAGATCAAGAGTATGAGCTTCATTCTATGTAGATCAGATGACATGGGAGAGTTGGTCATTCGAGTTAAGACTAAGGAATTAAAATGTTAGAATTTTGAGGAGAAATCAACAAGTTTGTTGAAAGTCCTTAATAAAATAGCAGGAGTTGGGGGAAAATAAAACTATGTGCCGGGCACTGAACTCATTGAAAACAAGGAAAAGCTTCCTGGGAGCTAGTCAGTATGAGATACCAACATCTGATTGTAAGATAATTGCATATCTAAAACATGAAGACAATTATAGCTTATATGCCAATATCTTTTGGATAAAGATACAAGAAATTCTGTGAACTTAATAAGATCATCAAAATTTAGTGAATATATATCCTAATTCTCATTGATCCCAATATAATGGTAAACATGGAAGAGAACAATAAAGATTATTTAAAAAAACATGATTTGAGTCAGAAATGTGTGAACCCCAAAATTTATATACAATATAGAGCTTTACATTTATGTTTCATAAATATGATTTCCAAGAAGAAAGCAGGATATTCTTAACATGATAAGCATCAAATCATATTACCCACCCCCATGAGGAAAAATTGAAATTTTCTACATTTGAACAGATAGAAAATAATTGTTTACCAGTTTGGGAATATTTTGTCCAAATTACTTGTCGATATAGTCAGACCACAGACTTAGTAGAGAGAAATTCAATTTCAATTCCAAATTAGACTAACTAATTAGGCTAACTAATGTATTTGCTCCATTGGTACATACACAATGTTAAGGGATATTGAGGAAGGCCCCCAACAATAAAACACTCAGGGCACACCAGCTCTAGAGATTTAATGGAAGACATTAACCTTTAACTTTAATAATCTTCATCTATATAACAGGAAAAAGAATAGTTGTGATACCTCAGGTGCTAGGTGGTACAGTAGAAAGAGTGCTTGGCACAGAGTCAGGAAGACTCATCTTCCTAACCTCAAATCCAACCTCTGATACTTACTAGCCGTGTGGCCCTGGGCAAGTCATTTAATCCTGTTTACCTCAGTTTCCTCATTTGTAAAAATAAGCTAGAGAAGGAAATGGCAAGCCACTCCAGTATCTTTGCCAAGAAAGCCCCAAACAGGGTCATCAAAAGTCAGACACAACTGAAAAATGACTGAACTACAACAACTTACATCGGTAAGATCACAGCTCTATCAAATGTCAAAGAACCAAATTAGAAGAAAAATCCTGGCCTTTCTCGAATCAAACCAATGATGATGATAAAATGTGTGATTACGGTCAGTGGAATGAGTCTAGGAGTGAGATGGTTGAGAATGGTAGATGTGCTGCAGCTGTAGTACCTGTGGGGCTTGTTGTCCTTCCTTGTGTCACTGCAGTAGATAGTAAATCCATGGTTACCTGTGTTTGCCCAGGGTCATGGTTGATGCATGGTGTCCTGCAAAACTGGGAAGGTAAGTTATGTAAGTTATGCTGAAAATAATAAGATCCAGCCTTGGCACTGATAATCTGAATTATATTATCTGATTTTTCATGCCTTAAGAAATCTACTCAGTGGTAGACATTGGAAATAGCATGTGACATGTTATTTTAGCACTTTTTCAAATGAAGTATACAAGGAAAATATTAAGTACATCCTAATTTTTTTCATCATTATGCCATAATCACTATATATTCCTCTCTGATGAGATCATTTCCTTTAATAAAATGATATTTCAGGGGAGGAATTAAGTTGGATTTTTCTTCAGTATTCCTGAAGTATCAATGCTTATATTAACCCCAATATTTGCTTATATGTAAAATCCTCATATGTTCATTTTCACGGTGTGTAATTTGGCTGAAATTCGATGAATCTCACATCCACCTCCGGATTGCTAAGGGTAGATAATAGCATCACTAATAGTGCATTGCAGCTAACTTTGCTGGTAAAACTGATGTTTGGCTCCGTCACTTTAATCCAAGGGCCTTTCAGCACATAGTATCAGTTCCTTTGAGCGTGTTCTCTGCTCTGAGATTCCTTCTACAATGCTTCCCCTTTAGTGCTAAGAAAGTACTAAATAAATTTAAAAAAAAAACATTTTCCCCACCAGTTCCTAACCCAGTGTGTAATTTAGCAAGATGAATGAAGTGTTTTTGGTGTCATCACTTACAACTCTGGCAGATTTGCTTCTCTGATCTGCCTTTTGTCTTTTGGACCTGTCACTCAGGCCTTTCAGAGGATGGGGAAGGGAGAGCAAGATAGGGAAGGAACCTCAAGGAAGGTCTTGGAGGAGGGGAAAAAGTGGGGGTGGGGAGAGAATGTTAAAAAGAGCAGAAAATCATCTCTTTGCTAATCACCTATCACAAGCAATGAATTTCTGTAGGTTCAGAGCCAGATAGGTACATTTCAGAGGGAAGTGTTGGGGGCGGGGGGAGCAAGTGTCACTCAAGGTAGCTATTTATGAAAGATGACAGTTTGCAAATATCTCAATCTTGGACAAGGCAGTTCCATTGACACAGAGGAGTGTTGCAAAATTGGAAGAGTCAGCAGCCAACATTTATTTCATCAGGACCTGTCCGATCTTCACTGATCACTTGACAGTCTGGGAATTGCTGGCACAAGAGGAGCCCTTTCTATTGGTTACTCTCATTTAGTTTGCATGGATCAGTCTAAAGAGTTGTATTAAATATGTAAAGAAGGATAAAAGGACTAGTTTAGAAATGCCCTGTCCTCCAAAGAAGGAATAGCACAGAGCTGCAGCAGCCTTTTTAACCATGTCAGATAGGAGAAGTAGTAATTACCTGTCTATTGATTGTTACTCTTGGCTGACAATGAAATAGAGGTTTTGTCTAACTGCCATGAGAGACCTTCTTTTTAGGGCAATGTCCTGGAGATCCAGTGATGGTGAGAAGCCTGCCTTTCTGCTAGGCTTACCCTCACCCATGACAATCACCCCATTTTCCTTGAAGCTTTGTACACTTCATAGTGAACCTCTTCAGAGAAAGAAGCCTATATTTCTGCCCAATGATGGGTAAAAAGCCAAATCATTTTCTGAACAAATGATAAAATAAAGGCAGGGGAAAACATCTACAACATCTCTTCTGAAGTCCTCAGAGGGAGGTGGGGACATTTTTTTTTATCTTCAGAACTAAGTGTGAATTCCCACTTTCCTGTACACAAGTGTAACAGAAGAAAAGCTTCCGGGCCAATGAGAATTTGGGCCAGTCCCTTTCCCAGACATTACAGTGTTTCCTCAGAGAAGGAAATGCCATTTGATTATTCTTAGGATTTCACCTTCCCTTTTTCTAATCTTCCTCAGGATAATAAAGTCAAGCTGTGCCTTTTCTGTAGAGCAGCTGAACTGGGTGAATTGAAATTTCCAGGAATTAAGCTCTCACCATCAAGCATCACAGCCAGGGTTTTCAGACTCCACACTGAAAGGCAAAGGAAAGTGGAATTAGTGAAAGCAGTAGTCAAGAACTGTGTAGTATAGACAGGACCATCAGAAATGCCAGGTTAAGGTCCTTTTAAAAAGTATTAGTCACTCAATTTTGATAATTGTGTTATTTTAATACCTCGGTATTCGCTGTTCTTACTGCTATATCCTAGATTCAGGAGACATTAGTGATTCATGTAGCCATCACTGAAGATTATTTCTTCTCTTCTGACAGGCTAAAGATGCCAGCACTCTGTGGATATCATTCACTGAAAAGTCTAATGTAAATGGAGGTGGGTTATGCTAGCGGAATGCAAAAATCACTACTCTGTATTGGGCTGCTTGTTTTTGTGTGTGTGTTTTTTAATTCTATTGAAATAGATGTTGAATTCAATTAAAGGCCTTATTCTTCCCTCATTTATACTTTGCATTTCTCAGAATCTTGAATAATTAAAAATAAATGTGGTGTAATGCAGTTCTCATTTCCATTATGCAAAGCTAGTCTTTTCATTTTTTGAAAGAAAAAAATCTGGGTACATCTCTGTATGCATGCCAATTAAAGAAGGAGTGGGCTGTGGGTGTTCTCACCATGGGAGCAAGAACAAGAACACATAGCCTCTGCTTCTAGAAAGGTACACAAGACCAGATTCATCCTTCTTCTCCTCAGAAACCTGGGAAATGGGGGTGGAGAGAGAGGAAAGTATGCATCATTCTAAGCTTTCTGGTAGAATGATAAAATTCATTCCAACAAGCATTTATTAAATACCTACTACTGTGCGTGCAAAGCAATGATACAAAAACAATACTAGAGCTAAAAGACCTGAGAATTCACCTAGTTCAATTCTTTAAATTTGCAGATGCCAAATTAAATGATTTGTCCAAGGTCAACTGGTCACTTACTGGCATGGTTAGGATTATAAACAAAGCCTCCTTCCTTCAGGATTCTTTCTGTGACCTTATGTTTTGTTCCCTTCTGGAAAAAGAGATCAAATTTTGTTAAATTGCACGTATTCAAGTCCAACAAATTTCCATTGTTCCTTCTTTGTCCAAATATCTATTATTCTACATATAAATGATTTAATAAAAAACAAGTTTTAATTCCATGGTGCCCAAACTTCTAATGAATTAAATATTTTGTAATAAGGAAGACTAGAATCAGTCTGACCAAGTGGAGACATTTTAGAACTTGGATATAAGATAAGGAAGACCTGGACTCAAATCCCAAATTTGAAACTTAGTGCTTGTGACACCCTTGATAAGTCATTTAACCTCTAAATTCCTTAGCAGCTCCCTAGGGCTTACTGGTTAATGGGCTATGATAGATCCTTACACCAAGGAAAACAAAGATACTTATTTAGTTATGAAGATCATAAATGAGAGGGAAAAGATTCTTTAAGACTATAAAGAATAATTTAAAATGTTTTAATTTAGTGTGGTTGAATTTAAGAGGAGTGAAAATGTTTCTAAAAACAGCATCCTTTGCTGAGGAAAGTGAACAGAACCAGGAGAACATTGTGCATAGAGAGTAACAGCAACATTGGGAGATGATTAACTATGATTGACTTAGCTCTTCTCAGAAATATAATGATTCAAGACAATTACAAAAGATATGTGATGGAAAATGCTATCCACATCCAGAGAAAGAACTATGAGGTCTGAATGGAGATCAAAGCATGCTATTTTCACTTTTTATTTGTTTTTTTTTCTTGTTCATGGTTTTTCCCTTTTGTTCTGATTCTTCTTTCACAACATGACTAATGTAGAAACAGGTTTAACATGATTGTACATATATAGCCTATATGGGAGGGGGGAGATAAGGGAGGAAGGAAGAAACATCCAGAATTCAAAATCTTGCAAAAATGAATGTTAAAAAATATTTTTACATGTAATCAAAAAGTAATTCTATTAAGTACAAGCAAAAAAATTGCACCATTTCATACTCTAAACCTGACTTCAGCTATACTTGTTTTCCTTATTTATACAATTGACATTTGTTATCTCTAGCCTTAGGACAGAAACATGCATAGGGATGAATTTAAATAGAAGATTTGATCTACCCTTTGCATCCAAAAGAAAAATAATTCTATAGTTTTACTTTCCCTAAAAGTCTTTAGCAAAGTAACATACAAACATTCAGATTCATGCCTTCACTCCTCTTTGACTCAGTATTTGAGGCAAGTCTTATAACCTCTCTGGGACAGTTTACTTAACCATAAAATGGGGAGATCATGTTGATGGTCCATTTCTAAATCCTATAATCTGATGATGCAGTGAGTAAGAGAATCACAAAAAACATCAGAGTTGAAAGGGACCTCAGAGTTCATCTTGGCCATCAATCAGTTCTGTGAATACCTTAGTAGGCAATTTTTCCAGGCTCAGTGACGTCTACTCATCAAAGGGGAAGGGGGAAATGTATAAACATTTTTATTATCAATAACTTATTTGAATAGATCAAAATTACGTTGTTTCAATATTGACCTATATATGGAGTTTTTAAAAATATTTTATTTTTTCTTCTGGTTTTAAAATAACTCATATCATAGGTTCATAGATCTAGCATTGGAAGGGCCAACCTCTTCATCTTACAAATGCACCACTGGGGGAAAAAAGAAACTTAGTAGTGAGGTACCCTATAAGCATACCAGGCCGAGAAATGTATTAATATTTTCAGAGAGAATGTTTTTATTCACTATTCTTAGTAGAAACTCCATACAAATTTTTATGTTCAAATATATCTAGGATTGTACGGACCATGTTTAGCTGATACAAAGAAGTGTCCTTCATAAAAGGCAAGAAAAAAAACCAGATACTAAGAAAAAATCAGGTTAAACACAAAAAGATTGTTTTAGGTGTAGAGAATTGAATGGCTTGTCAGTGTTCTGCTCTTAAAATCAGTAGCATTCTGTTTAAATATAAGGAAACTCATTTCTAGTTCTCTCACCACCAATCCCTGTCATCCTATCCTAACTGAAAAACAATTACTCCTCCCCCTAAAAAAAAACTGATACCACAAATAATTATTGTGACTAGCAAATATGTATAACATTGACCTCTACTCCACTATCACATCTCTGTTTATATCCTATAGTGAAAACTGCTTAGATGCACATTGATACGATATTGGCTGTGCTCCGTATCAGAGATCTTCCTCATTGAGTCTTGTCTTGCTCTCCTCTCAACCACTTTCCTTTCCACCACCACCCCCTTTATCTCTTCCTGAATTTTTTTCTTTGTGCCTCAGACATCTTATGCTAATTAGTACAAGGCCAGACCTAGACATCCTCGAGCACACAGCAGTTCTACAAAGCTTCTGGTTTCAGTGCTGTTAGCTTTGTGCATCTTTTTAATTGTATCCCTCATGCCTCAGGACTGGAATTTCCCAGCACACAAAAATTGGTGCTTTGCTTCATGCCACTTACCTCTCATCCTGCACCTGTGTACACTTAATAAATACATAATCATCCTACTATGCTAATAGAGATGCTCCTTAAGCAGGCATGCAGTAAGGTCTTGTGCTTTTGGAGCAGAAAGATTGCAGCTCTCTTTCTGCATCTCAGCTATGAAGGCTCCATAGATGATTACCAGGGAGTCCTCTGTGGCCATAGCTCCTTTTAGTACAGTATAGAAAGCTTTGTCTATCTGGCTCCCTGTGCCCATCTGTGTAAAAGCCCACCTGGTATAACTCACCCTTGTTCTGTCAATCTCTGTTCATCTCTATCTCCCTCTTCTTTTCAATGAGCTCTTTTTAGAATATCTCCTTTGTATTTGGAAATCCCTCCGAGCAGAAGAAATAGTATGTGTCTTTATGTTGAATGAATAATAGATTAATCATTCCTATGTGTGCAATGCAGTAGCACACTAATGTCACTGATTATTCTATATTGCATAAATAGTGTTACCAGGTTGATACGTCTAAGGCAAATGAGATGCTGATTGGTATCCATGAAGTCAGTTAACAAGGACCATTTCCTCTATTGACTTCTACTCATGTGTTAATGAAGTTCAAAAAAAAAGTCTTTTTGTGTATATCAGATTAAGTGTGCCTTTGTTATACCTGAGAAGCATGCAAATATTTGTTCCATTTATGTTTATACTAGTGTTCCACAAAGCTAGATCTTCAAAAAGCAGTAAGTGCCACATCCATTAATTCATTTAAGATGAGTCTTTTAACAACCAGTTGCAACTGTTACCATGGCAAATGTCCATAGGTATTGAGTCATGCAGGGTTCAGCCACAGATTCTTATACTCACAGAATGTCAGAGGTAGAGAGCCTTAGAATCTATATCAATTCCCTCAATTTCTATATGGGAAGCCCAATGTCCAAACAAGTCAAAAGTAGAAGTGAGATTATTCAGCTTCAAATGGATTAAGAGCTTTAGTCATTTATAATCTATATACCACTATAAATGATCTATATATACATTTTTTAATTTTTCATGAATAGCATGTATTTTTGTTTTTCAACAAATACCACAACATTTTAGAACTTGTGTAACCCATGGAATTATGAAGAAAAAATGAGACATCTCCATGTTCTACATGTAGAGGCAGAAGATTACAGGTATGGAATGTTGTAGATGTTATATTGCCAGTGACTGTATAGGTTGTTATTACTTCATGGTTTTCTTTGTTAAAAAAAAAGAGGTTAGGAATGAGGGAGAAATATTTCAGAACATTACTAGAGTATAAAGAACAAAATGAAGACATTGAGACTTGGTTGGTTTA
This sequence comes from Trichosurus vulpecula, assembly GCF_011100635.1. NCBI lineage: Eukaryota > Metazoa > Chordata > Mammalia > Diprotodontia > Phalangeridae > Trichosurus > Trichosurus vulpecula. Next base: position 135,413,110 of record NC_050580.1, read on the forward strand.
AGACTCAGGAAGACCTGGATTTAAATTCCACCTCTGACAATTGATTAAGTGATGCTAGACAAGATACTTAATCTCTCATTATTCTGGCCTAACTTCTAAGACTATATGTTGTAGAGCCATTTTCAATCTGTAATGGTAGAGTAAGTTCCTACAATGGAATTTTCCTAGACTACTAAATTCCTGTTCAGAAGGTTTGGAAGAAGGAAGGGTAAAGGAGGGAAGGAAGGATCTTTAAGGGAAGAGGAAAGGAGAAGAGAGAAAGGGAAGGGAGAAGAAAGAAAAAAAGGAAAGGATAGAAAAGAGGGTAAGGAAGAGGAAAGTTCACTCAAGTTATTTTCTAAATGAGATATTAACAGCCTTTTCAAACCAATTCCCTATTGCCAAATAGGGAAATTACTACATCCAAACTGTCAAGATCAAAGATAGGCTTTCCAATAGCCTAGAACCATGGAGACCTCTGATATCAATTAAAAAAGATAACTGCAATATCTCTGTAGGATGGCTTAAAACCCCAAGAAAGATTATTAGTGGATCACAGATAGAAGTGACGTCCTCAACCAAGTGCCTTACTACCTAGATATCAGACTAAAAAGAAGGTTCCAAAGACAGTTGAGAGTTTTAAAAGCTTTAGCATCCACTTAGGAAAGTGGTAAAGATTTCACTGAAGGACAGCATCTAAGAAGCATCAAACATAGTTCTATTTTCATTTCATTGAGGACCTAAATTAGCAGTTGAGACTTAATGACCCTTTTCCTTTTGTTCCCTGTCTGCATCCCCATGGTTTCTAGCAGTAAAAATCTTAAATTGTGCAAAAGGCACCTAGGTGTAGAATTAGGACTAGAAAGAGAAAGCCACCAGTAGTAGTTGGAGCCAAGATGATAGAGGAGTTGGAAGCAGTGGGTGAGCTCCTCTCCACAAATTCCTCCAGACAGATCTATAAAATTCACCAGAATTAATTCTGATGGCAAAATCACAAAAATGGAACCAGTCCTTCCTGAAAACAACCTCAGAATGGCAACTCCAGGAAGATCATAACCAAAACCAGAGCCTCTAAATAAAACTACTACAAAAAGTCAGAAAGAATTTGAGTATCAGGCAGTCACAGAAAGGATCACAAATGTTTTAGCATTAACCACTATAAAGAAGCAGAGGACATGGGATATGATGGCCTAGAAAGCAAAGGATGTGGGCTTATAGGTAAGAATAAGTTACCTAACAAAGTTGAATATAATAATACAGGGGAAAAGTCACTGTTTTTCCCCACTCCATCAAGACTTGTTAATATCTTCCCTGAGGTTTATTGAAAATAATTCCTATGGTCCTGGTTATAGCTCTCAGGAACATAACTTAGGTACCTCCATATTTTAAAGTGGGAGAGAGTTAAAAACAAGTCTTGATAAACTCCAGAGTGGTCCTTTTTGTGTGCTAGCCAAAGGGAGGACTGTGCTAAAATTATATTGGTTATCCCTAGACATAGTGGCCAAATGTTATCACAAAAGATATAAACCCTCCCTTTGAAAAAGAAAGAAGGCCAAGGACCTTAAACAAAAGGCCAAACTAGCCCAATGGAGAAGCAAAAATTAGTGTGGAGTCAGAGAAGAATATCACTTATAGATATAGAAAGAATCAGCAGTGAGGATGCTGGAGAAAATAGATAGATGGATAGATAGGTAGGTAGATAGATAGATAGATAGATAGATAGATAGATAGATAGATAGATGGATAGGTAGATAGAGGTGTACTTCATACATATGGATGTGTGCATGTGCACTTATGTGTCCATACATGGACAGATGGATGGATAAGTATGTTTGTGTGTGTTATATGTATGTTTGTATATGGCAGGGATTCTAGACAGAGAGCAAACTTAGAAGCATGGGTTTTCCAGAAAGTGCTTCTTCTCCCATTATTAGAGTTGTAGTCTATGAGAGATTGTATGTAGGAATATTTACCATTGTTTTTAGTTTTTTCTTATATCTTAATGAAAAGAGACTCATAGTTTCTGATCTTTTAATATATGAGTGAAAGCTTGAGTCATTTGCATAATCATGATTACTCAACCCCTCACACAAAAAACCTGGGGTATCAAGGGGCTCCAGAATTATGTAGAAGTTACCCCATAACAGAAAACGTCAAGATCTGTATGCTTATTTCAGAGATATTGGGGTATGAAAGAAATTACAATATTGCATTGATATCCTTGAGATGTTTGAGTGAGAGAAATCCAGGAGGAGCGAAGGATAACAAAGATGAAGATAGACAAGAACCGGGGCTTGAAGACAAGACAAATAGGGCAGGACCTTGGTGAGCATCTAGTCTAATTCATACACTAAAGGAGGGATTTTCAGTTAAGAATTGCAATCTTTCTGTGGTACCAAATTTCCCAATACCCCCGGAAAATGAAGCATACTATTCTGAAACTTGAACAGGTTATAACAAGTGTCAATCATCACTAGGCAGAGGAAATGGGACAAGAATGAGAGGTGCACAAGAGGGACATTTTCCCAATGAGCCCCACTAAATGAGGCATTAAATGCAGTACTAGAGTGCTGAGCTGGAAATCAGTGTCACCTGTGTGTTATCTATTCAGAACTCTCCCAATGACTCTGGAGTGCTACAGAATGTCAATGAATTTCCAAGTGGATGGTTGATGAGACTCCTTTGCTGAGACATAGTGTATGAGTTTAAAATATGAAACTTGTGCATCAGACATAAGATAAGTTTGGAAAGGTTTTTTACTCCCTGAAAAAGAGACTGATTGAGAAACAAGGTTCCTAGGCTCTGGCTATTTAAATGAGAACATGCTGCTCCTTTTCAATCAAAATGGAGAGGGTTTTGGCGGGGAGGCATTGCAAAGGAGGAGGAAACTGTACTGCAGAACTCTGATCTCAAATATCAATCAGTTCTTTTGTGGAGAGAGAAAGACAGAGACAGACAGAGAGACAGACAGAAAGAAAGACGGAGACAGGCAGACAGAGAGACAGACAGAGACAGACAGATGCAGAGACACACAGACACAGAGAGAGAGAGACAGAGACAGAGAGAGGGATGCATGTCTATTTGTATTCCTTATATCCCCAGTGCTTAACCCAGTGCCTGGCACCTTGTAGGTGTTCAATAAATGTTTATTGGCTTATATATACATATGTATGCATCCCTACATTTATATATTCAGAGAACCTTAGGAAATCATAAAATCTTAGATTTATTTTTGGGATATTTACATATTTAGGAAGGGATAGTGGATGCCATTTTCACTTAACACATAGTGGAAAACACACTGAATATGAGGTCAGAGGACTGACACCCCAGTCTTGGCTCTGACTTTTACTACCTCTGTAGTCCCTTTGAGCCTCAGGTGCCTCATTTCTACAATGGGGAAAATAACACTTGCATTACCTAGGCCACAGAACTGTTGTTACCAAATGGAATCAAGTATATAAAGTATTTTGCGACAAAAAGTCCTATGTAAATGACATGTTGTATGATTATGATTTATGTTGTTATTTTTAGTTAGGCAAGACAACTTGAGAGGTATAATAATTGGATAAAAGTCATGCAGCTAATGAACTCCCCAATCAATTAATTAACATGCATTAATTAAGATCTATTATGTACTAGACACATTTGGTAAAAAACAATTAAACTACTTATGGTCTCAAGGAGCTTACATTCTATAAAAGGAGAAACACCACATACATATATAAATATATTGAAAATAAATGAAAAACAGATATTAGTTAAACAAGAAGTATTAGGGAAGGTGGCAATAAACTGTTAGGATGTTCAGTAAGGGCTTTTTTAGAAGGGTGGCACTTAATCATAGTCTTAAAGAAAGTGAGAAATTCTCTGAGGTGGAAGTAAAGAAGGGAGTGCATTCCAGGCATGGAATACAGACAATGCAAAGGCAAGAAAAAGGAAGATGTTTTGTCATGGGTAAGGAACAGAGAGACAGCCAAGCAGGTTAGATGGCAGAGTGAAGGAAAAGGAATGCAGTGAAGATGGAAAAATAGTTCGGGGCCAGGTTGTGAAAGGCTTAGAAACTGAACTCCATACAGGAGTTTGTATCTTATCCTTGAGGCAATAGGGAGCCAATGGACTTTATTATATAGGGTTATGGTATGGTCAGATCCGGCAGCTACATAGAGGTTAGACTGCAGAGTCTTGGGAGAAATGGAGCAATTAAGAGGACATTGCAATAGTCACATCAAGAGATTATGAGGGCCTTAACTAAGGTGGCATCTTGGAAATAACGAAGATACTATGGATTTGGTGACTTATTAGATACATAGAGTGACAGAGAATGAGGAATCAAGGGCAATGGTTGGTTATGAATCTGGGAAAATAGAAAGATATTGAGGCCGTTGAAATAAATATTCAGTGGAATTGTTTGTTTTGGGGAAAAGATAATGAATTTTATTTCAGACAAGTTCATTTATGATGTCGATGATATGTCCTATTTGAAACTGGTTGAATGGTAATGTGGGACTGGAGCTCAGGAGACAATTGGAGCTGGATATAAAAATATTGGCATTATCTGCATAGAGCTGATAATTAAATTCCTATGAGCTACCCCTTCAGCCATACACAAAGATGATCATATCATTTGTCTTGTCACCTTCTGCAAAGGTACCACCTCCATGTTCAAGAATTCTGAAATTCCCTTTCCCAACAATAATCTATTGGCTTTTCACCTCTCCCTCTGCCTTCCCTTACATAGCCCTATTCTTCATCCTCACTGTAACCTCCAGTTGCTTGATTCCTTAATTCACTCCTAGCTATCTCCTCTGCACTAGCCACTCTTTTCTTCTCTTTCCATTTTGTCTCTTTTGTGAACCAATTCAACTCTATACTGTCCTCTTCCTTTAACTCCCTAGCTCCTTTATTATATTTCCAATTACTCTCAGCCAATCATCAACCTTGGATCATTCCCACCATTCATCACCTTTGTACCTACTTCTGTGCTGCTGAACAAAGGTCGAGAAAATCACTCAACTTCTCTGACTACGTCCACCACAAACTTGTTAAATAACCTCAACTCAATCTTCACTATTGCTAGCAAATCCTCCCTTATCAATTCTTTCTCCCATTCTCCACAGCAACTCTTGAAAAACTTTTCATCCCTCCTCAAGAATCTCATGCCTCTTCCTCCCCTCACTCTCTCAATTCCTCATAAATTATGGGGGGGAATTGAAGCCACTCACCATGAACTCCCTCTTCTCCCCTCTTCCTCATCTCCTTTCACTCACATTATGAACTGTCCTTACTCCTTACCAAGGTTAACCTTTCTACTCATTCAAGTGATCTCATTCCACCCTGTCTCCTCCAACAGATTGTTCCCTCTGTCACGTCCACTCTTTCACTTATTTTTAATCTCTCCCTCCTTATTGGCTCATTTCTTATTATCTACAAATATGTCCATGTCTCCCTACCCTGAAAAACCCTACCTTGATTTCTCCATCCCCACTAACTATTGCCCTATTTCTTTTCTGCCTTTTGTAGGCAAACCCCTCAAAAAGATTGTCTAACATAGGTACTTCCATTTTCTCTCTTCTCACCATCTTCTTAGCCTCTTATGATTTGGCTTCCAACTTTATCATTCCACCAAAACTGTTCTCTCCTAAATTACTAATAAGCTCTTAATTGCCAAATCCAATGACCTTTTCTCAATCCTCACTTTCCTTGACCTTTATGCAGCCTTTAACATTGTTTATCATTTTTTCCTCCTTGATACTTTCTTCTCTATAGGTTTTTGCGACATCTCTGGGTCTTGGTCTCCCTCCCACCTGTCTGGATGCTTCTTCTCTTTCTCCTTTGCTGGAATGTCCTCCAAATCATTCACTCTAATCATCTATTCTGTCTTGGGTCCTCTTCTCTTCTCCTTCTATACTATTTCACTTGGTCATCTCATCAACTCCCATGGATTTAATTACCATCTTTATGCTAGTGATTCTCAAATGGAATTTTCCTGCCCCAATCTCTCTGCCGGTCTCCAATCTCACATCTCCTACTGTCTTTTAGATATTTAAAACTGGGTGTCCAGTAGACATCTTAAGCTCAAAATGTCCAAAACAGAGCTTAATATCTTTCCTCCTGAACACCCCACCCCCATCCTATCTTCCTGTTACTGTAGAGGGCCACACCATCCTTGCACTCTCTCAGGTTCACAACTTAGGAATCATCCTAGATTCCTCATTATCTCTCACCCCCAGTGTCCAATCTGTCACCGAGGCCTGTTGATCTCACCTTTGCAAAATCCTTTGAATATGTTCACTTCTCTCTCTGCCACTACTCTACTGCAGGCCCCTCGTTACCTTATGCCTTGATTACTACAACAGCTTTCTGGTGGGTCTGCCTACCTCAAGTCTGTCCTCACTCCATTTTCCACTCACTAATTTAATTTTCCTAAAATACAAGTCTGATCATGTTGCCCTACACACACACACACACACACACACACACACACACGAACACACACTCATACTCACTCAGAAAACTCCCTTCATAGCCTAGCTCCCTCCTAACTGCCAAGTCTTGTTATGCCTTACTCATGAACATGCTCTTTGATCCAGTGACTCTGGCCTTCAATCCAGTGACATTGACTATTTTCCACAATCAAGACATTCCACCTCTCAGATCCAAACATTTCCTCTGACTCTCCCCCATTCCTGCAATGCTCCCCCTCCTTGCCTTTGGCTACTGACCTCTCTGGATGTGTTTAAATCCCAACTAAAATTCTTAGTTCTACAGGAAGTCTTTCCTAACCCTTCTTTATTCCAGTGCTTCACCTCTTTTAATTATTTCCTATTTATTCTATATGTAGCTTGCTTTGTATGTATTAGTTTGCACGTTGTCTCTCCAATTAGATTGTAAACTCCTTGAGGATTGGAACTGTGTTATGTCTATTTGTCTATTCTCAGTACATACCATAGTGCCCGGCAAATAGTAGGCTACTGATAAATGTTTATTGATCATTTAGTGAATAGAAAAAGAAGAAAAGAGGACCCAGTACAGAGACTTGGAATAAACTCACAATATAGCTATGGATGATGAGAATGCAAGAGAAAGTAAGGCACAATAAGACAATTAGAAGGAAAACTAGGAGAGAATCACGTTTTTAAATGGAAAGAAGAGAATGTATCAGAATGATTTAAATACTAAAACAAGGGTGGTGGATTCAAAAGTTGTGAAACCTAGTGGTATTCAAAGGTCAGTATGTGTTATCTATAATGTCTACTCACTAGGAATTCTTAAAAAATTCATGACCTGTGTCAGCACAGGCTTTGTATTTAGTATCAACACAGAACATAATCTGACTGAAGAACTAACATCTCCAGAGTTAAGCAGGAATATGCTGTTTTGATCTCCATGTTCCTTCCACACCAAAGTAATCTATACTTGTATGTGATATGGTTCTGAGCAAACCATGACAAGTGATTTTTTCAACCCAGCACAAGTAACACAGAGAGAATACAGGACAAAGTATACCCTCAATTGGGATGGGTGTGGAGGGGACTAACTTTGTCTTGAAAACTGTTCTTTCCTTGTTGCTAAGTGATATAGAATGCTGTCAGTACCTTCTAAATCTGGCATCTGGCTTCCTTGCTTCCCTCCCTTCCCAATCTCTCAAAACCCTTAAATTTTATGACCTGCTCTTTGACTATACCTGAGTCACATACAAGGGTGTTCTTACCCTAAAGCTCAGTATTATCAGTGTGCTCTACTTCCCTAATTAAAAATGCTGACTTTGTGCTATCTAACCATAACTCCATAGTATTCTATGACTATGTCTCATCCTCCTAAACCTATTCATCACCCTTATCACAACCTCTGATCCCTCTATCCCCAAGTATTTTCTTAGGCCATTACCATTGTTCTGACTTTACTCCCTAATCTTAGTCATATATCTAACTAATTGAACTCGAAATTGCCATCTCCTCTCAAATCCTTTGTCCTATCATGGCTCATCCCTTGCCAAAGCCTAGCTTCTGCAGTCTCCTCTGATCCTACTCACAATGTTACTTAACACTGGTGGAAATCATCCAATTGTGCTCTGAGTACATATTATCCCTCTTCAATGGGTTTCTCGCTGAAGCAAGAAAATCATTTTATTATTCACTAATTGATTCCCTATTCTACAAATGCTATTCTCCTTGTTCTCTTATCTCTTCATGTGTCCTACACCTCCCCTTGCCCCCTACTCTCAGCTGAAGATCTAGCCTCTTACTCTACTGAGAAAATTGATGCTATTCATTGTAAGCTCCCTCTTCTTCCCTTCTCTTCTCAAAATACACAGGAACAAAGAATAACAGAAATTGAGAGTTGGAAGGGACCTCAGTAACCCAAACACAAAAGGAACCTCCATTATAACCACCCATCAAGAGACATCTAGCCTCACCCCGAAGTCCTTCAAAAATAGGGAACCTGCCACTTCTTGAGGAAACCCATTCCATTTTTTTAATCAGCTCTAATTTTTAGGAAGGTATTGATTTGTCTGCTTGTTTTCTGACTTCAAATATTAATCAGCTCTTTGCCACTTCAACACATTATTGTGTTATCCCACGAAGAGGGTGCCAAATAGAACAGATTTAATCCTACCTCCCCATGAGAGTACTTCAAATACTTTAAGTCAGTTATCATGTCTTACCTGAGTCTTCTTTTCTCCAGGCAAAACATTTCCATCCTCCAACCTATCCTCACACACTACGGACTCAAGGTTATTTACCATCTAGTTACTACACTCCAGACTAGACATTGTCCAAATTATTAGCATCCTTGTTAAACCATGGTATCCCAAACTGAACATGGTATGCCGGCTGAGGTGTGATGAGCATAAAATCCAGTGTGGCTGTCACCTCTCAGTTCCCAGAAGACATGCCCAGTAGCACTATAGATTGTATAGTTTCTACATTACATTGTTGACTCACATTGAGCTTAATATCCACTAAAATGTGCAAGTAATTTTTCAGAACAACTGCTGTCTGTATGTTTCCCCCATTTTGTATTTCTGAAGCTGATTTTTTGTATCCAAATGTAAGACTTTTATCCCAAATGAATTGTAGTTTCCATTCATTTCAATGTTTTGACATGTCCCTTTTGTAGACAAAGTCACCGTATAAAAATTACTTCTATTTGTGCTTCTCTCACTTACTCCTCAATGTTTTTTTTTTAGTCTGGCTTCCAACCTCATCATCACTCAACTGAAACAGTTGTCCCTCTTAATTCCCATATCTCAGGCTTCAGCCTTTAACACTATTGACCACCCTCCCTCTTGAGTAATCTCCTCTCCAGGTTTTCAGGACATGACTCTCTCCTGGTTTTCTTTTACCTTTCTGTTCCTCCTCAGTCTCCTTTGCCATGTCGTCATCCATAACATACATCCTGCATATGAGTGTTCTCTAAAGGACTGTCCTGGGCTCTTTTCTCTCTCTTCACTGCCTCCTGATGACTTCATTATCTCCCATAGGTTTAATTATCATCTCTACGTGGACAACCTATATAGCTATATATCCTGACCCAGTTTCTCCCCTGAGCTACAATCCTGCATCACCAACTGCTGACTAGACATTTCATATTTGTTGTACTGGAGACAGCCTAAGCTTAACATATCCAAAATAAAGTTTATTATCATCCCCCCTAAATCCAGCAATCTTCCAAATGTCCTTATTTCAACCATAGCTACTACCCCCACACTCAATCCCTCACTGTTCTTCACCCCACATATCCAATGCATCAATGATTCTTGCCTTGTTTACTTCTACAATATTTTTTACATCTAACCCGTCTCTCTGTTCACACAGCCATCACCTTAGTACAGGCCCTCATAACAGCTCACCTAGATTAGTGCAACTGCCTATTAACCCTCCCTCAAGTCTTTCTGATCCAGGACATTCTCCATACAGCAGCTACAGTGATTTTTAAGTGAAAATTCATCCTAAAAAATGATAGTTCAGTGGTACTCAAAGAGGCAGCATGGTGGCCCAGTATATAGAGCACTGGCACTGGAATCAGAAAGACCTTGGTTTAAATCCATCCTCAGATAATTAACACCTGTGTGACTCTAGGCAAGTTACTTGAACTCTGTTTTCCCCAGTTTCCTGAACTGTAAAATTAGGACATAACAGAACTTATAAATTTGTTGTGAGGATCAAATAAGATAATATTTAATATTTGTTAAGCACTTAATACAGTGCATGGCATATAGTAGGGGGCTACATATATGCTTGTTCCTCTTTCCTTTTCTATTACCTCTAGGATAAAATAGAATTTTCTTTATGTAATTTAGTTTTTCCTTCACAAGCTGACCCCAACCTATCTTTCCAGCCTCATTGTACATTCCTCAATCATATTGGCCTCTTTTTTTCCTGTTCCTTTCACCTGACATTTTATATCCTATTTTCTTGCCTTTTCAGTGGCTGTCCTCCTTGCCTTCATACTCACTGTCCCCCATTCTTGTCATGCACTTCCTCCTCACTTCCACCTTAGAGAGTCACTCTCTTCCTTTAGCCATAAGCCCCCCTTCTCCTTATCCCATCCCTAAAAAGCTAGGGCCCTCTCTCCATGGCTACCTTGTGTTTGTTTTGTATCTTTTGGATTTATTTCCTTCATGTTTATTCTCCATATACCTACACATTTACAACTTAGAATGCAAGTTTCTTTTTATCTCCAGCACCTAGAAATATGTGTGACATAGAGCATGCACTTAATAAATGCTTGTTAATTGATTCATTGATTGACTTTGCCCATGGCTCTGGTTGTGAGTGTGTGCTGGGACTTCAGAAAAAAGATATAGACATAGCAAGTACAGCAGCTTTTGCAAAGAGCAGGCATGAGACCTATGCCTTGTAAGCTTAAGAAAATGCCACATGAAGCTTTCTAATCCAGACAATTCAAAGCATACTGATCATAATCCAAATCCCTCTAGGCATAATTCTTTATCATATAAAAGTATATCTTCATTAAAAACGCAAATCCTTTCATCTTAGGCACTTGCAGCTCCTCGGTCTTAATCCCAAAATAAGAATTTTAGCTCCAACCAAACACCTCACAGGGTTGTAGATGGGGAGAGTTAGTGATTATTTCCTGTTCATAAAGAAATCTCTATTTCATTTCTTTCCATTGTGAGGTTTTCCAATTTCCATTTACCTACTCTCATCAGCAGCTCCTTAACAGTGTAAGTGGTTCTTATGAGATCAAAAAAATCTCATAAAAAAGCAAACCAAGATTATTGAGCTGCCTATGGGACATCTATACCTAGATAGCTTAAACTCAACCTGTCCCAAACCTGGGTCAGTATATTTCCCCTAAATCTTCTCCTTCTGACTTTCCAGTTTCTATTTGTCATTCAACTAGTTTACCATGAATGTTTTTTAAGGTTATCATTGATTTTTCTCTCTCCACTTCTCATAGTCAATCAATTGCCAAATCCTACAGATTTCACATGCACAGTATCACTCAAGCTTTCCCTCTCTCCAACTGCATTCTCACTGTCAGCACTCAAAGGCAGACTTTCATTATTACCTGCCTAGACTATGTTACGGTAAAGTACTAATGGGTCTTGGTCTTTTCTTTCCAATATAGACATCCTGGTGTCATTAGATTAATATTTAGGTATAAATTTGGGAAAGTCTTTCCTCTTCTCAAAAATCTTCAGTGGTTCCCTATTAACTTTGCCTGACATTCAGATTCCTCTAAAATTTAGGACAAGCCTTCAGTTTTAGTCCATGTCCTCAATGGTCTAATCTAGTCAAAGTGACATTTTGGTCTTTAGTAAATATTTTTTCTTTATTTTTTATTTTTATCTTTTTTTCTTTATTTTTTCTTGCATTTTTTTCATGCTGTGCCCTATGTTCATGAGATATTTTTATAGTACTTAACTCAGTGCCTGGCACATAGTAAGTGCTTAATAAATGTTTGTTCCCTTCCCACTCTATAATGCCCTCCCTCTCTCTTTTCACTTGTTGTATTCCTACCTGTTAAGTCTAGTTCAAATAATCCCTCCTCTAGGCAGATACTCTTGGTTTCCTCTGCCTGGCAACTACCTTCCCCTCTCATGCTTCACGTATGACTTTGTGCAGAACCTCTCTAATGTAACTTGTCATGTAAATTTGTGTGTTTTAACAACCCATGCTGGAGTTGTCGCCTTTTACTTAACTGATGGCTCCATAGGGACAAGGACAATGTATTATCTAAACTTTGTATTTCCTCTAGCACCTATGCTTTGCATACACTGGATTTAAAACACACACACACACACATACACACACATGCTATGCTGTGTTTGTTATAGTAACTCTCTTTATTTTGTTGACAGATCTGATTTGAAAGATAAAACATAAAAGTGAAAGACATAATAGAGAGGTTTTTATGGGGCCTAAATGATAGAAACTAAGTTCAACCATTATTCTGGTATGTGACCCTAAATGGCAAAGTATGAATAATAATTCTGACGTGTTTTGCAGAGTTGCTGTAAGGAAGAACTAATTAAAAATGATTGCAAAGCATATCTGTACACAAACATATCCACCTCCTTATTTAGCTGTGAAACTGTGTTACCAAGGGAAGTTTGGGACCTTCTTAAATTTTGAAGAATATCTCCCTGGAATTGGTTGAGTAAAGCCTGATAAGAGTCAAAATGATTAACTGACATGACCCTCCCGCCCCCGACATGCTATCTTCCAGAATTATCCTTCTGTGATTCATTTATGTTGGGAATGAACTTTAATAATAATCAAAACATATATTTTATAATGGGCTCATGGAAAATATTACAAAAGCGTATGCTCCCCACATTCTGCTCCGATGAATTTCACACCTTTTCTTTATAGGCCTAGGAAATAGAATTCTCAGGAAGACAGATGATTGGCTCAGAATGATATAAGTTATCTAAGACAGGTAGGCACAGGACCAGGCCCTTTCCCTCCTGGCATCTTCATGTAACTGCTTCCTACTTTTCATCTTGAAATGATATTAGGAAAAGAGATTTTCAAATGTAATGTCAAAATGCATTTGGCTATGTCCTAACCCCAGCGTAATACGACACAATGTAAATTTAAATTACACAGCACGCTTTATTTGTGATGACTGGAAGTGTTTTGGGTACCCATGAGTAATTAGCAGCTAATGAAATTGAGGCAGGCGTACTGTATCTCTAATGGTAGTAACCATTTATCCCTACTCCAGAGGGCACCTACTTCACATAAATATAAAAAAGGATAATTATGTAAGAAGAAAATGGAGAATGCATTTTTTTTATTCTAGAGATGAGGAGGACATGAAGCCTTTGATTTTACAAAGCCTGACCACTCGTTTACCACAACTTGGGTCTACTTCAAAGAATTACAGAATCTGAAATGCTGGTGCACAGACACTTAACAATCCTGAGACTGCAGGTGGGCAAATCAATAGGCAAATGGATACACACAGAAAGGAAGCTGTCGGAGCCTATTTTTACCAGTTTTCACTGACATATACTTTAAAATATAAAGACAAAAGGAAAGTTACACCACTGATTGGCTTCATCGAAAGCATATGAAATAAATTACATCTAATGACTACTTTAGAAAAGCACTCTCAGCCCTGAGTTTGAATCATGTACTTAGAGAGGCTGAGTCTGTCAGCCGCCAGCTCCCTGGTAGCACTCCACTTGAGTCAGATGTGAGTGCACAGATGAATGGAAGGGGGTGGGAGGGAAGCAAGACTGCCTAATTGAAAGCTGGGAACACTTTGCAAACACCATTACATGAAATGTGAGAAGTGTAACGTGGCAGAAACAAGGCAACACCTGGTGTCAGTAGCTAATTGTGTTGTACAGTGGCATGTAAGACCAGTACATTTTGTTACAACCTGATCCTCTGACACTTAACAGCCTCAACCTTCTCTTCAGGGTTTGGATTACAGAACTGACCAGTTGGGTGATGGCATCCTCTGGGATTCAAGTTGCATTAGCATGAATATTTCCACGTATGAAATGCCTTTATCTCACTCATGCAGCTCGGTAACAGGAGTAATTTCTGCCGCTATACTGTAATGCCTGGTTAAAGGAAATATGTATGTATATACATATGTATAAATATATATATATATTAATTCATGAAGTGCATGGGCTTTTAAAATAAAAAAAAAACAATAACAACAACAAACTGCTTTTGTAAACAGGAAGATTTATTTGTGGGCTGATGTCAGTGTCAGGTTACTACAAGGAACACTGATATCCATAAATGCTTTCTCAATTTGGTTCATTTGTTTGTTTTCACTTATGGACAAAGAAGAAAAGACAAACTTCCTTGGCAAATTTAATTAAATTCTAGGGAAAGCTTGGCCCTCAGCCTTCCCTATCTTTCTGCCTTCTTCCTATTACAATATTTATAGGTGCTGTATTTATACAGAATTATTTATTGGGAAATTAGGGCTCAGGAAAATGAATTTTGAGAAGCAATTAACTGATACAAAAATAAAAGGAAAAAAAGCAAAGAAGTCCAGCCCACATTTCCCCCCCCCAGCATACATCATGGTCGATGACATTAGACCTAAAGAAAACTGGACTGTCAAAACCTAAAATCATTTACATGTCACATTTTGCATGAAAACTAAGATTGGCAATGCCTCGTGCCTGGCCCCAGTTTCCCAGTGCCTGAAATTCTGAAACTGATGTCCTGAAAAATAGTCTGTTCCTAGTGATGACTGTTAATTGTGGCTCTTAAATCTTGGAATTAAACTGACATAGAAAGAAATAGCACTGGCTACGGTGCTAAGAGGGAAATGATCCATTTTGTCTGCATGCAGAAGGGCCAGGGAATTTGAAAGGCCCACATAATACCAAAGGGGTTAATGGGCTGCTCTTCAGCTTAAGGCGCTAAGCATAAATGACAGACAGACCCTGTCAGTCACCCCAGAGATCATGTAAATTCTGTAAGCAGACATAAATGAGACTTACCAAAAAGTGGGTCTCTATCGAGTCTCTGTCCCCAGGGATAGACTGGATATGGAACTTGATTTGACTGTTAGTGCTGTAATTGAGAACTCGGAAATCCAGTATTTTAGAGCAACAACTCCGAAGCTTTAGGCAGTGTCAGTGAGGTAGCCTGGAATGACATTTCTAGCACACTGTTAACCAATTAGATATTAGAGCCAGGTACACACTGCCCCGACCCACCTGTCTGTCAAGTGCGGGGGTTCCTGATGGGGAACTGAGAGCACAGAGAGTATGAATGAAAACGATGGAGTGTCAGAGCAGCAACATTCAGTGTGAAAGTCCCTGCCAAGGCACTCAGAATGATTTCAACATTGAAGGGGGGGGGGGGGGGAAGCAGCAAAGGGTATTGTTTCCTCCTTCTCCCTCCCTCCTGTCCTCCATTTTGTAGTAGATGACAGACAGACTTGTCCATGCCACTCAGAAAACTCAAGTGGGGCAGCCCATAAATCATCCATGATGCAACACTAAAGCAGTATAACTGGCTCTTGTGATGTTGCCGACAGAAAAAATAAAGTATACGTTCTCCCTGTGTGGTTTTTCAAAAATGAATTATGCCATTAAGTGCCAAGAAGAAAATTAGCTATGAGCTTTTAAATTTAAAATGATTCCCTTTTTAATTGTAAAACAGTGGCACTTAACTGCTATTGATCCAGCAGAGACACATTAGGGAACAGGGTCACCATAACTGTTAATATTCACTGCTTAGTGAAAGAGCATCAAAGGACATTTTAATGTCACAGACTTTCTCGGGGAGTTTTTAAAGAAGGTTTAAATCGGCCAGCCTATGAATGAAAAGGACATGAGGTAGACAAATGTAGAAACAAATGTGATAGCAATTTTCTGCTAATCAAATCATAACTCAAGATTGATTTTTAGCAAAAGTTTATGTCATATAGATTTCCAAGGCCCGTCGACATTTAAAAGTCAGAGTATATATTTTCTATAGACCAGGACTTTTTTAGAGGGTCGTTCATGAGGGAATTACTGTTTACTTTTTAGGAAACATGTCCAAGGGAGATGCTCTTCTAGTTTGGACTATTCATGGTTAGCCAGGTGGACAGTTTCCCAAGTAGAGCCCTTTAGGAGAAGATATAAAGGGCAAAACTCTAATGACTTTTTAATATTGATGTCATTATGGTAAGTGAATTAAAATGTTTCCTTCTTTTTAGAAACTTTGTCAAAGAGACATTAAACCACATGTAAATGCTCCATTTTTTAAAAAATATGAAAATCACCTTTTTATACCATATTCTAAAGTCCTACAATGAGTTTTAAAATTGTAATTTCTGATCTTGTCTGCTTCTATAGGTCTGAGTTCCTCAATAGATGTCTAAAGTAATTTGAATAAAAATCATAGCAACTCAACTACAAAAATTAAATCTATTTATTCTAAAAGGAAATGTTATCATTTCAAAGGAAATAGTAAAAATGATATGCAAAACTCACTTTATATTGAGCAAATAGTCCTAATGTTAACATAATAAGCTTTATCATAAATCAAAATTGGAGTCCAAAATTGTTATAATTTTTTTATTTAGTAATTGCTTTTACCTTTGAAAAATCTCAACTGTTCTTTTAATTTTGATTACTTTTTATTTTGTTCTGATAGTCTTTCTTCTACCTCTGCATGGACATGTTCTGATCTCTTTTTCAGAGTCTCCATTACTTTAGAGAGATTTCCCATGAGCTGGTTTAAGCTATTGATTCTCTTTTATGTCTTCTTGAATTCTCTAGACTAGAAAAACCATTTAGAGATGTAAAAGACCTTAGACATCATATACAGTCCAAAACCCTCATTTTAGAGAGAATAAAGCTTAACTTAACTAATGAGAGATTTAAACAACTTGTCCAAGGTTACACAGAGAGTAAATGCCAAAATTGGGACTAAAACCCAGGTTTTTTTTAACTTCAAATTCATATTTTTCCCATGTTCCCACACTGTATCCAGGTTTACTAATGAATTACTAATGAGTAATTCTTAAAAGTAGTCATTCAAGAAGGATTCTAGAAATAGGAAGTTATTCACACACATACAAACTTACTTTTTAGGGTCTCTTTTTCTTTTTACTAGATGCTTATGAATAATCATTTTAGGCAGAACCGTTTTATGAATTGGCATCTGAAATACAGTCAGTTCCCAACTTTTGTGGCAGTAATATTCATAGAAAATGGTATGAAAGTTAAAAAAATGTGAATGTTGATACATTAACTCTATGGGAGATAGATGGTTACACTCCTATGATCACCAAAAGCTGTAATCTTTCCCTACAGACTGCTAAAAATACACCTTTCTGCATACAATTCTTTATAATCAAAGATTAATTCTGATAATATGTGCATTTCCTAACACAGCAACCATGAAAGAACCAATAAAATGTATAAAAAATAAAATTGGTAACATGAAAAACATTTTTATGAGTAATTTGATAGGATTCTACGACCTTTTTGTTAACATCTCAATTAAAACAAAAATAATTTCAGACAATATTCACTTTTCATAACACATGAAGTCTATGGTATCATAAATACTGTACAGAAAATAAAATTCTTAAAACTAAAACATTTTTTAACTTGAATCTTACTTTCTGCTGTGCCAGATGGCAGTGTGATGGTGTTGTACTGTATAGTATACTGCTATAAACTTCGACCTTGGCTGCCTTCTGAAAACCAAAGGAGAGGTTGCTGAGACTTTACTTACTGTCAGAAGATGCTGAGACTGGCAAGATCTCCATGTCACCTTAGAATCCAAAGAACTTGCGCTATACTTTGGAGGCATAATTGCAAAACAAAATTTGAGTTTTAAAGGCAAACAATAAAAATATGCATTGAACACACAGGGATCTCTTTAATAATGGTAGAGAGAACAAGACTATTGTAACATCTTGTAGGATACCAGCCACTCCACAAACTTGCACAAATGGCCCCTTCTCATTTTTTTTTCTCTACTGTGCATAGCTCTGAATGTGTGTGGTTACCAACTCGAAAGTGAAAAGAGGTCACTAATAAAATCACAAGAATTCTTGAAGTCATGAAAGTTAAACAAGTGTTGGGGATTGAGTGTGCCAATTGTTTTCATACTCAGAAACCTACTCCAATCTTACAACTTATTCAGAAGATCCCACTGTGCTTGTTTTTGGCTTCAAATGTTTTCAACAAACAAACTCAATTAGACATACTTTAATTGAGAAACTGCTATGGACAATGCTCTGTACTTTGTCTAAAAGGGTAAAAAAAATCCATTCACTGGTGTATATCCTTGCACTAATTCACAATAAAGATAGGTGTTTCTAATGTGGAGCATCCTTTCCATTCAAATTCTATCTTGCTAGGAAAGCCCTACTATAAATATACACAATTAGAAGACAGAATAAAAGTATTTCAATAATCAAAAAGCTAGTGTTAGAGTTTGGAATCTAACAGATATTTTCTGAATTCAAGCTGAGGACTCCTTGCATTATACCATCTTTTCTTTAGATAGTATTATCAAAATATCTCCATTTCCCCTTCTAAGGAAATTATGTTTTAAATTGAAAAACACTATGTGAATATGAACTATTATTTTGTGATATTTTATATTTTTCTAATAGAACCTCCTTCTATTGACATTTTTCTTTTAGTATGTACTGCACATGCCTTAATAATATTAGATAGCCAGCTTTAGTCAGCTCATTCTCAGTACACACAAAGGGCTTGGTGATTATGGCAAAAAAAGAAAAAACAACCCGAGTCTCTTCTTTGAGAAAGAGTTAGAAGTCCAAATTATGATTTAAATGATAGTGAAAACCAGAGACTGAGCCACGTCATTAGCCAGAATTTCTCTGGAATTGCAAAGGCTAAGATAGGTTCTGGGATATACAAAATATGTAGGCTCATATTACCAAGGAGTATTAATAGGTTGATGATTGCTCAATGAAGTATAATCTTCCTTTTACCATAATCATCTATTAGCTCTATTTCTGCTTTATTTAAATTAATTGGCCAATAACCACCCACCATGTATGCTAGCACATTTCTTTGCTTTGTCTTATTGATGATAAAATATTATATTATTTTCCCAATATTTGTGCTGTGCTATACCCAAAACTCAGAATGTATCAAAAACAATAGGGTGCCAATAAATCAAATAGGTTCTCAGAAAGGTTCCTGGACTACTCTAATTCTACTCTCATGTTGGTGTGCAAATTACTTGGGACAAGCACTAATTTTGATGTAGTTTAATTTTGTGAACTCGATGGTCATGCATATGGATTTCTAATAACAGTAGATTAACTCAGAATACCTGATTTTGACCAGGTGAGATCCAATTAAAGTAGTTTCTTTACCTTTGTAGAGATCTTGGTCATTTGGGCACTAGATTTAGTGCAATAAGTACATAGAACACTGGACTTGGATAAGGAAGATTGGGGTTTAAATCCTAATTCAGAATCTGTGTGACCTGTGACCCTGGGCTGCATGACCCTGGGCAAGTAACCAAACTTCTCTCTACCATAGCTCTCTTATCTATAAAATGAAAAGATGGTTTGTAACAGCCTCTAAAGTTACCTCTAGCCCTAAAGCTAGTATTCTATGATACACGACACATGATCATTATATGATACATAGATACATGTTTAATTGTCACTTTTGTTTCATTTTATTTCTTGGGTTTTAATGAATGAATACTACTCCAAGGGGACATGAAAAGCTGTAGCTCTCAAAAAGCGTACTTTAATCACTTTTTAAAGATATTGCAGTAGCTATTGGTATGGGAAAATCAAGCATTTCAAGGATCATTCAGGGCCACAATGAAAGAGGCTAAGTGATAAAAAAGCCCAAAGGAAAATTGAGTTAAAAATTAAAAACAATGTCAAGAATTGACAAATTATTGATGTTAAAGAACTTCAGAAAATATGCAAAGCCCTTCAGGGGGACCTTGAAACTAAAGGGATTCTGATTGATTTTTCCTTAAAAGCAAGATTTCTTGAGTTGGGGTTTGTGAACTTTATTTTTTAATATTTTCATGATTGTATTTCAATATAATTGTACTCCTTTATAATCCTGTGTGTTTATTTGGTTCATTTTTAAAAATATTCCTCAAAAAGGTCCGTAAGTTTCACTAGACTTACAAAGAAGTCCATGGCACAAAAAAAGTTAAGAATCTATGCTCCATAGTGAGCTGCAGATTTCTTGAAGTTAGAACAACAGAGTGACCAGATTTTTTATAAGTGACTAGCCGTTTCTATAAAGGAAAAAAATGCTCATCAAAGACTTGACAATACACAGACTATATAGACTGGAAAAGGGCAGTTTAACTAATGAAGAGTCCTTTATTCATTCAAGATTATACCAAGGACATTATCAGAAGAGGTGAGGCTAAGTTAGAATAGATGGATCCTAAGACAGTACCTGTAAATCTATGATCATTCAATCAACAAGCATTTATTAGATTCCTGTTGTGTGCCAGGCACTATGCTAGGTTCCAGGGATACAAAAATTGAAATGAAACAGTTCTTCTTCCATGGAACTTACCTTCTATAACCTGTAATATTATATTACAGGCCTTCCATTTAGGTCACAAAAGGCCCAATATTAATTAATTAATTAATTAGTTAACGGATTGATTAATGAAAAGTATTTATTAAGCACTTACTATATATTGTACTAAGTGCTGAGGAAAGAAAGGGGGGGAGGAAAGAAGGGAAGAGGAAGGAAGGAAGGAAGGAAGGAAGGAAGGAAGGAAGGAAGGAAAGAAGAAATGCAAGAGAGTTCCAGTTTCCAACAAACTCACATTCTAATGGAGGATACAAAACATATAGGATGTTTCAGCTACAAGCTAGCTTTCAAGTTCTCATGGTATTTAGCATATAGTGGTAAAGCACCACTGGGAATGGTAGTGCAAGTTCCTTAATGTCATTTCCACTGATCAGTTCACATCCATTTCGGATGTTAAACTATTTGACAGTGGACCAAGGACTTAAGTGGGAAGAACTTTCTTCACTGGGTTAGGAGAGCAGTGACCACACTTCTCTCTCGATCATACCACATTAAAAGTCGTGAAAATTTCTAAACCCCCAGAATAAGCTCTGAAAACAGAAGTACAAAAAGACTTAATCTCGGAACAGTTCTCCTCCCTACCCCTACCTCCCATGCTGGAAACAGAACTCAACCTTAACATGAAGTTGAAAGTCAAGAAATAGGCCAGGAAAAATGAGCAAACATCAAAAAAATAATCTGACCATAAGATTTTACTATGATGATGGGGAAATTGAAGACATAAACTCAGAAAAAGACAAAAATTTCACAATAGCTACAAGCAAAGCCTCAAAGGGGAAAATGTGAATTGGAGACAAGCCCAACAAGAGTTCCTAGAAGAGTTAAAATTATTTTCAAAATAAAATAAAAGTGGTAGAGAAAATTTAAGTAAAGAAAGGATAGTGATGGGAGAAAATTATTAAAAGAATTAACAGCTTGGTAAAAGAGGATCAAAATATATACTGAAGAATATAACACCATTAAAAATAGAATTGGCTAAATGGTAAAAAGAGGTACAAAATTTAATAAAAATATCTCTTTTAAACATTGGCCAAAAATTTTGAATTGGCCAAATGGCAGAAATTCAAAAGCTCACTGAAGAAATTATAATTGACAGAACCAGGAGAATGTTATACATAGTAAGAGCAAAATTTTTCAATGAAGAACCATGAATTAAAGCTATTCTCAGCAATACAATGATCCAAGACAATACCAAAGGACTAATGATGAAGCTCATTATCCACCTCCAGAGAAAGAACTGGTATTGTTTGAATACAGACTGAAGCATGCTATTTTTCCCTTTCTTTCATTTTTTTCTTTTATTGGAATCTTGTCGTACAAAATGACTAATATGGAAATGTTTTATATAATTGCACATGTATAACCTTTATCTGATTGCTTATCATCTCAAATAGGGGAGAGGGGGCAGCTAGGTGGTGCAGTGAGTAGAGCACCAGCCCTGGAGTCAGGAGGACCTGAGGTCAAATCTGTCCTTAGACACTTGACACACTTACTAGCTGTGTGACCTTGGGCAAGTCACTTAACCCCAATTGCCCTGCCTTCTCCCCTGTAAAAAAAAAAAGAGTGGGGAGAGGAGGGAGGGAAGGAGTGATAGAATTTAGAACCCAAAACTTTAGATAAAAAATGTTGAAAAAATAGAATTGGGCAACTAGAAGCTAATGACTCTATGAGATATTAAGAAACAAAAAAAAGCCAAAACAATGAAATAATAAAAGAAAATTGAAACATCTCATTGGAAAAACAATTGAACTGGAAAATATATTGAGGAGAGATAACTTAAGAATTGCATTGGAAAAGTATTGGACTACTGAATTATACTGAATTATTGGACTACTAAGAATTATTGGTCATGATCAAAGAAAGAACCTAGATGTCATATTTAAAGATATTATAAAAGAAGACTGCTCTAATATACTAGAATCAGAGAGTAAAATAGAGGTTGAAAGAATCTACTGAGCAGTATCTGGAAGATATCCCAAAATGAAAACTCCCAGGAATATTGTAACCAAATTCCAGAGATCCTTGGTGAAAACGAAAATACTTCAACCGGCCAGAAAGAAACCATTCAAATACCCTAGAACCATAGTCAGGATCACACAAAACTTGACAGCTACCACCTTAAAGAAGCAGAGAGTTTAGAATATGATATTCTGGAAGGCAAAAGACCTAGGATTACAACCAAGAATAATCTACTCGGCAAAACTGAGTATAATCCGTCAGGGGGAAGAAATAAATATTTAATTAAACAAAGGACTTTCAAGCATTCTTGATGAAAAGACGAGAGCAGAAGAGAAAATTATGACTTTCAAATACAAGAATAAAGAAAAGCATGAAAAGGACCCTCTCTCTGAAGAGAAAGTGGAACTACCTGTATGCTCTCTCAGATCTAGAAGACAAAAGGATTTCTCCTCAACTAAGCTATCACTGTCTTCACTGCTCAATCAGGATAGAGCACTGAATAATCATTCTTTACCAATAAGAATAGTTTTATGCAAATGGACACAAGACCCAGGTTACATTTCTCTCCTGAGCCAAATATTTTTTTGTAATCCTTTGTAAAAATCAGCTGGGGTAAGCTTGAAACTTTTAACTAAACCTTTAACCTTAACATAATCAAAAACATCAGCCCTTTAAAAATAAAAAGAGTGATTTTCCTGGTATATCAGGATGGTCTTTTATAAGGAGAAGGACTGACTTTTCATATGAAACAGTAATCAAAAAGGAGATAGTAAGAGAAAACATTAAAGTAATGTGAATTGAAGACAAAGGGAGAGGAATGGTCTCCATTTTTTGGGTGAAATATGTTCTTAGATGAGAGAATGGAGACTGTCAGAATTGGAAGAGATCATGCAGACCATTTAGCCCAATGTCCTCTTTCTACAAATGGACAAACTGAGGTCAAAAAAAGGAAAACATCTTACCTAATATTGCCTATTGGGACTCAAATCTGGTTCTCCTTACACTCACTGTAATATTTTTTTCACTACACCTTGTTGTCTATCCCTGGTAGCTATGATTCCATAAAAAGTGACTAAAAAATATGCACTTACTTAATCTGACCATTGTAGATAGAGACAAAGTGGTTAGGTGGATCAGTGGATAGAGCCTATCCTGGATTTGTTCTGTGAAGTTTGGATTCAGTCAAAGAGCCACACTTGAAGACATAGAGTGCCACATGTGGCCTCGAGGCCACAGGTTCCCCACCCCTGTAACACATAGAATAAGACATTTGAGACAAACATTTTTACACATGGCTAATGCATTGTTTTGTTTGAATGTACTCATATGTTAAAAGGGAAGGCTTCAAAAACTGGGGAAGGCAGGTAGTGGATTCTGATAGCGATACAAAAACAAGTAAGAGTAGCAATATATCATTTAAATCCATAGAAGAAATAAATAGATTCAGAAGGGAGCACAAACAGAGATCATTTATTAAATGTAATATAAATCTTAAAAACAAACTATGCAACAATTGAGAGTTTCACACATAATCCTTTCTTTGTTCTCCATCTTAAATATTTGCAGTGGTTGATGATAAGTAAGGTCATAATAAAAACAAAAGAAAATAATCAGGCTACATGACTTTAGGGTTGGGGCGCTTCAGCTTTTTTGTGTTGCAGACGCTTTTGTGCAGTGTGGTGAATCCTATGGACCTCTTATTATAGTAATATGCTTAGATGCATGAAATAAAATATAAAGAATTACAAAGAAAACCAATTATATTGAAATGTAGCTATCGAAAAAATTTTAATTTCGCAAACTGAAGGCTAAGAAATCTTGCCCTATGTAACTGTACTGGTTTAAATTGTTTTGAAAGATCAATAGGTAAAAATCTCAAGGGAGAGATTTTACATCATTATATTAAAAAGAACTTCCTAACAATCAGAGCTTTCCAAAATTAGAAGAGGTTGCCTTGACAGGAATCAATTTCCCTATTCGTAGAATTAGCCAAGTCCAGGCAAAACAACCACTATAAAGATGTTGTAGAGGCTATTTATGCTTTAAGTAAGGGATTAGCCTACATGGTTCCTGAAATGTGTCCCAATTCTAAGACTTAAAAAAAGCCAGTCACTTGGACCTCTTACAAGTAGAGAGAGAGAGAGAGAGATTACAAATACTGAGCATAGGCATAATTAGAATGTTCTTTTAAGTGAGGGTCAGGATTCTTCAATGTGATTGTTTTATTATGGGTTGGGGCCAAAATTCTGTACATGAAAGTGAATCCTCAAAACTATAATGCAAGTCAGTGGGAAAATAGTATATGAATATATATTTTTTACTTTATCTATAAAATTTCAGGAATGGATTTAATATGTGGGGAAAAGTGAATATGTAATACTTTGAAAGGGTATTGTCAAAGATTACCATCAATTTTCTATTAAAAATTCTAATGAGAACAGTGACAATGCTAATTATGAGTAACAACTGTAATATGTATTCTTTTATTGTTTAATGATAATATCTAACGTTTACTTATTGTCATAAGGTTTAAAAAGTATTTTGCATACATAATCTCATAGATAAGCAGTGCAAGCATTCAACTGAAGTTTATGGAAATTAAGTGACTTGCCCAAGACTGAGGTCATAAAGTTAGCCAGTGACAGAGCAAGACCTCAAATGTAGGACTTCTGATTCCATATCCACCATTATTTCAAGACATCATCATCTAATTTTATGATTTAGTTGAGTGCATGTAAGTCATATGACAGGTCACAACCTTTAAGAGTCTTTTTTACTCCTCTATAAAATCAGAGGGTTAGACTAGAAGATATCTAAAGTCTCATCCTTCTTTAAAATTCTAGGAATCTATGTTACATACATCAATTTAAAATAAATTATCTAAGCTGTAAATTAAGATGCTATTCTTATTTTAATTGTCCTGATGTTTGAGAAAAAAATATAAAGGAAAATTTTGGTTTAATTTGAAATATCCAAATACTTTTGTCAACCCTCTCATTTTGTTCTGCATAAAATAAACCTTAGAGTCAAAACAGGTCATGGACTATTAATGATTCCCTAAGGTAAACTCCCTAAGCACAAATTGCCTTAAAGCCAACTTAACAGAGCCATCCCCCATTTTATAGATAACTGCTCATTTATCTGAGGGTTTATTCTTTTTTTCATAAAAGTAATGGTAAGGCCTAATGGATACAAAACACAGCTGGGGGTTTGGAGACAGAAACATTATTGATTTTGTTCTGCAAAGAGGTCACATTGAGAAAATGGTATCAAGTCTGAACGGGAAAGGTGATGACTTCAAGCTGCATTTCAGTTGTATTTGTGACATGCAGTCAAAAAAATAAATCTTTCTCCTTTACTCCATTTCTTTTACCATCAACTTTCCTTTGGCAAAGTGTCCAAGCTCTTTTCTTCCTGCAGAGACACATCAATGCTTTCTAGAAGCACCTTTCTCTCTATTACTCTCTCTGTCTCTCTCTACATTTCTCTTTCTCTGTCTCTCTGTCTCTTTCTTATATAGAAACATACATTTCTCTCTCTGTATGTGTGTACACATACATACACATATGTATAAATACATATTCTACATAGTATTCAAACTGAACGCTTATAATCCCAAGTACAGTACTTATTCTGTTATATCATGTTATCTCGTGTTGTTGTTCAGTCATTTTCAGTCTTGTCTAACACTTTTGGACCCTTTTGGGGGTTTTCTTGGCAAAGATATTGGAGTGTTTTGCCATTTTTTTCTCCAGCTCATCTTACAGATGAAAAACTGAGACAGACAGATCAAGTAACTTGCCCAGGGTCACACAGTTAATAAGTGTCTGAGGCTATACACCTACACACATATATGTATGCATGTATATTCTATATAGATATCTATAGGCCTAGATCTAGGTCTATATATCTAGAGAGGGAGAGAAAGTGATACACACATTCATTCTTATGGTGAACAATTAATAAATAGACTTTCATTCACTTGATTTGTTTTGGCCTTGCAGAGTCTCTATTCGTTAAATAATGTATTTTTGTTAAAAGAAAAATTCTTAGTCAGGTCACAATTAGGACATTGAAATAGCATGCCAATGATTGACTCTCATTTTTCCTACATGTTTTTGAATAATCTTTCCTTCCTGTGATATTCTCACTGCTTTCTCTTATCTCTTGACTTCCTTTATATGAGCCTAACCTCCCCATGCCCAAGGAGAAAGACTCCATGAAACTTGGGGCACCACTGCTGTCATTCTATTCTGTCACCCACACCTTCACTCTATTATTTGACCCACCTTTGCATGTCCCACTGCCTTTGTAGTAATGGAGATCAAGTACTCAAAAGGACATGCAAGTTTTGCATTCTTTCCTTCTCTTTATAGTCTTAAGGCTGAAATGGAATATCATTTATAGTTCATATAGAAGAATACTTTGTAATATGCCATTTACAGATTATACTTTTAGATTTGCATCATTAATACATATGTAGTGGTGAACACAATTTAGCTATGGCACACTATTCTGGGTAGCCCCTGGAACATGCCTGACATGCTATCCCTAGCATGTTGGTTAGCTTCAGATCTACTGGGGACCTCATCTCTTCTAATTAACCATAAGCTTCTCTATAGCTTTCCACCTGTCTATCGCCCCCCGCCTCCATTAGGATACTACTGAAAGGAACAAAGATAAAGCTTAGCTAGCAATAGTCACTAACATCCCTATCATGCTGTATTTTTAGCCCGCATTTACTACTACAGTATCCACCCCTTCCACCAGGTTAGTATGCACCATAAGTAATGTTGCATGCACGTGTAAAGTCCCTTTTGTACATGCTGTACAAAATATAGAATGTACCACAGCAAGAATCAGAATTGAGAGGTAGAAAGATCTTTAAAGACCATCTACTTTCTATTTTCAGATCAGGAAACTGAGGCCCGAAGAGGTTAAGTGACCTGGTTTCCAATTCAAATAACAAAGTTAGTTGCAAACAAAAATTGTAGACCATGTTTCTAGATTGCCAACCTAGTCCATTTTCTCTATACTTCTTTGTCTTCTTGTTCCCAGCGAGATACATTTTAAATTAGATCAACAAAAATTTTATATTGTATTTATTCAATATTAATTAATTATCTATTACTAATAAAATGCTGTGCTAAATATCAAGCTGCAAAGACAAAAAAAAGAAAAAAAATCCCTTCTCTCAAGTAGCTTAGATTCTACTAAAATATATGTGGTATTTTCAGTTAAAAATATTTGATTGACCATCAGTAATGTGGGACTAGAGTTCAGAAGACAGCCTGTGGCTAGGTATATAGATCTGATCTGGCCGACACATGGTCACACAGCTATCATATATCAGAGGTAGGACTGGAACCTAGTACAACAAATATGGCATTGTACTTAGCAACAGTAAGTTGTTGCATTGTTGCTACTGCTGTTCCTGTTGCAGTTCTTGCTCAGCTATTTTTCAGTAGCATCCAATTCTTTGTGACCCCATTTGGGGTTTTCTTGGCAAAGATACTAGAGTGGTTTGCCATTTCTTTCTCTGTTCTATAGATGAGGAAACTGAGGCAAATGGGGTCAAGTGACTGACCCAGGGTCACACAGCTAGTAAGTGTCTGAGGCCAGATTTAAACTCAGGAAGATGAATCTTCCCAACTCCAGGCTCAGAGCTCTATTCGCTGTGCTACCAAGTTGCCCCCAAAGACAGAATGACTTGGTTTCATATTCCCCCGCCCCCACCTTAGGCGCTTTATAACTATGTTTCTCGGCAAGTGGTCTATGCACCTTGATTTCCTCATGAAAAAAAAAAGAGTGACATGGATTCAATTTCCTCCTCCTCCTCTTCCTTCTCTCTCTCTCTCTCTAACTCTCACTGTCTCTCTCTCTCTCTCTCTCTCTCTCTCTCTCTCTCTCTCTCTCTCTCTCTCCATCTCTCTCTCCCTTTCTCTTCTCTGTCTCAAAACAGCGTACCAATATTTGTCCCTTATTTTTCCCAGATGCTCTTTGCATAATCTTTCCTTCTTATGATATTCCCATTGCTTTCTCTTATCTCTTGAAATTCCTTTATATGAAGCCTAACCTCCCCATGCCCAGGTAGAAAGACTCCACCAAACTTAGGGCACCACCACTCTCACTCTGCTCTATTACCCCGATTCTCTTTCTTCTACTTGCCCTACTCTTGAATGCCCTACTGCCTTTGTGGTAATGGAATTCAAGTACTCGAAAGGAAATACAAGTTTTGAATCCCTCTCCTCTCTTGATAATCCAGGACCTTGGGAAGCACCATTGCTTAATAGAAAGTAAACAGTTGTAATCCCATGAACAAGACTGAGAAGAAATTGTCAGACAAGTAAAAAGAAAAATGGCAAAGAAGAGAATCACAAAAGCCAAGAAAAGAGAGTCTGGGAGAGAATGGTCAAAATTGCAGAGAAGTTAAACAATGTGGGAATTAAGAAAAGGACATGGGATTTAGCAGTTAGAACTTTTGTAATCTTAGAGAGAGCAATTTCAGTTATGATGTCAGAATCCAGATTGCAAGGAACAGAGAAGTTAGTGGGAGTTGAGGAAATGGAAACAATATGGATAAATGATTCTTTCTAGGGCTGTGAAAGGATTCCTTTCATACACACACATACACATACATACACACATACATATACACATACACATACACATGCATATACATATACACAAACACATACATATACATATGCATATACACATACACATATATATACACATACACATACATATACACATACACATCCATATATATACATATATATATATATACACAAGCACATACACATGCACATACATATACATATACGTATACATATATGTGATGGTCTGAGACAGAGTTTGAATCAAATGAAGTTTACATGTTTGTATTTGTGTTTTAAAGGATGAGGGAGACCTGGGTATATTTGTAGGCAGCAGGCAAAAAAAAATCAATGAGAATATATTGAAGGTGAGAGAATGATTGAAGGGTAATGTTCCCAAAGGACGTTTGATGGAATGGGACTAAGGCATAGGTAGAGGGGTTGATCCTGTAAGGGAGAAGGGCCAGCTCTTCCTCAGAGAATGGAGCCAAGGAATAGCGAATGAGGTAGTGGTTAAGACGAATTTTGAGTTGTGCAGTTGGGCACAAGAGCGAGCTCATGGTCACCGGACTTAATTTTTTCTTTAAAGTAATAATGAAAGAAGAGTTGTGATGTAGATTGTTTTAGGAGAAAAGAGGTTTGGAATAGCCTCTGTGAAGAGTGTAATAGAGAATCACTGACAGGAGAATAAAAGGACTATTTTGTAGTAGTTCAGCTTGAATAAATAATGTGGATGTGTAGCGTAACCCAGTCTGTGCAGCTCTGTGATTTTCTATAGTAGTGTTCAGCAGCATGAAAGTAGAGGTAGAGAAGGCAGAAGCTGGGTTTAACTAGTGGAGAATTTGGCTAATCCTTAGCAGCAATAGGACGAGAAGGGGTTCAAAAACAGAAGATAGGTTATTGTTGAGCTGGGCAACAAGTTCAAGGTTATGAAAGGAGGAAAGTGAGATGACAGCAAAGATGGTGGATTTGGGAAAATAGAGGTTGAAGGGCCTAGAAGTCCTGTTGAGTAAGAAAAATAAATTAAGAGAAATGAAAGAGAGATGAAAATAGGAAATTATAAACAGAAATAGGAATTTCAGAATTCTGCATCCATAGTTCTAGGTAATGGGTAACTCTCTATATACCACAGTTCTAGGTATTGGGTGGAGCTAGTATACAAGCCTCTCTCTGAAAAGTCTGAGGTAGAGTGAAGATGTAGGTCTTCTTTATGAGAAGGTGCTGTGAGGAATGGGATTTTTTACTAAGAAGCAATCGATGTGTCAGGGACCAACAAACCAATACAAAAAAAAACCACAACAACAAGGGGAAAAAAGAGATGTACATCATGGGAAATGTGAAATTTGCTGAACTGGGAAGTAAGAATATTTGAGGAAGGACCTATATGTATATTAATAACCTAAGAAATGACAGCAGCAGTTGGTGGAAAGAAAGATTGTAATCTGGACACTGAAGTACTGGAGCAAGAACAGGATAAGTGATCTGGGACCCATGGGCCCCAGACAAGGATTTTGACTAGGCAATATCAACAGATAGAGTGAACCTCAAAGAAAAAGAGGTTTCTAAATAATGGTGCTGAAAAGACAATATAGAAATGGCAATGAGGAGCTTGGAATATGCTTACTCCTTCCCTTGGCCTACTGTATTAGAAGACATGAAAGAAGGAACACCATTACTAGAGAGAGTGGCCAATGTCTTCCAGAAGTCCCTGGGTTTCTTTTAATGAAAGAAGGTGGAAAAAATGAGAAGACCAAGGGTAGAAATATACTTGGAACAAAATGAATTGGAAGTTCCTTAAAGATATCTTTATTTTAAAGTGGTTCATAAAAACCCTAGAGAGGTGACCTGACTCATACTTTGAATTGTTGCTGAACATTACAAACATATACTGCTTTTCAAATTTTCCAAACAAAATAGCAAGTTTAAATAAATAGACATCAGAAAATATTCAGAACCAGAGAAAGGCATAATTTTCAGAGAGATATCTGAGGCAACTGCCCAAACTTTGACTTGTATTACAGGGATTGCACAAATCTGTCTGTTGCCTTGGAATGGAGAAAGGGCAAGACTGGATAATTTCCTCCTTTTACAAAAAGTAGAAAAGATGAAATCATTTTGGAATGATTATACATGTATCATTGATATGAACTAATGATAATTACTATCATTAACATGCATAATTATTGACTATATACTACTAAAATGCTCTTTCCAGAGTTTCATATCTCTCAAGCTAATCATTCTGTTTATTATTGAAGCACTACACACTACTCTTATAAGAGACAGGGTGTGTTCAGGTTTTCTAATTCAAGGCCTTGGGGTAGGTAGTTGGGGGTGAGAACACTGATTGAGGGGAAATGCCACAAGGTTGATTTACTCCTGTGATGAGAAAGGGACCAATAGCATAGTCTAATAACTTGCTGGACAGTTGGGTAAAGTAAATAGTTCCTAATAGACAACTTGGTCCTTTGTGTGCATAGGTTCCCCTGAATCTGGTAGGACCTGTCAACCTGCCATTAGTCTCCCTTAACTACTTTCAAGGAGATTTGTATTTTGGCTTCAATGCCTTCCAGTTTTCATAAATTGAGGCAGGTAAGTGGTAGTGGATAGAACACTAGTCTTGCAGTTAGGAAGATTTGAGTTCAAATCCTCCCTCAGACATTTATTACCTGCATTATCCAGTACAAATCACAAAATCTCTCACTCTCAGGGGATAATAATCACATGGGGATAATATAATAGCACTACCTTACAGGGTTACTGTGAGGATCAAATGAGATAATATTTATAAAGTGCTTTGCAAATCTCAAAATATTCCATAAATGCTAGATTTTATAAATCATCTTACAAGAGTCAGATTACCATCTGGACATCTAGAAAATACAGTGAATGCAATCCATTATTTACAAAAATGGGCAAATTCTTGGTGGAATAAGAGAAGGCTATGTGGTAGAGTGGAAGGAGTACTGGCTCTAGAGTCAGAGCCACCCAGATTCAAATGTCCCTCTGATATCTGTTTGATGAGGAACGAATCGTTTAACTTCTTCTGGCCTCAATTTTCTCAGTCGCTTTAACATAAGAGGTTGGACTAGATGGCCATTACAGCCCTTTCTACCTGTAGACCTACAATGCAACATAGCAAAACTTTTCCAGTCAGGAGTAGTGTAGCCTAATCATCCTGTTTCTGGGAGAAATGGCAGTAGAAGTATCACTGATCAAAGGAATGATTGACCTAGTCCATCTACCCATTGGATTAGAATCTACAAATACATGTTCATTTGGAATACAATGAAAAGGATAGTATGGAAATATGACCTGTATCCAGACCCTCAGTTTAAGAAAAGATGGTAGGAAATAAATGAAAAAGGAAAAGAATATTAAGTTCTTACTATGTGCTAAACACTGTGATAAGTGCTAATACAAAAAACAAAGGCAGTTCCTGCCTTTAAGGATTTTACATTCTAATAGGAAGAGAAAACAAATATGGGGGGAGGGGCGTGTGGATATTTTGGCAATTTGTATTGGAATGTTACCAGACTAGTGAGTAGAAGCCAAGGAAAGTAGATTGACACAGCTTCTCAGGATTAATAGTAGTATTGATTTGATCATGGTTCCAGAACTCGAAAGGGAAGAATGATATAAGCTAGGTAACAAGGCAGCTGACAAAAAGATAGCTAGGCAATAAAATGAAGTATGCCTAGGAAGGCCATGGAGTTTAAAGGATAGTGCGAAAGAAGGAATTGAGTCACTCCAGTGACAGTGGGGTGTTAAATACAAGGGAGAAAGCAAGACATTCTTTTCAAGGTTTCAACCACTACCAAGACAATGGGAAAATAGAAAATATAACGTAAGGAAATCCATAGCTATTGAAACCCAAAGTTGCCATGGTGTGAGAAGGGGCTAAAGTAGCCTTGACAGTTTTCTAACTGGGTATTTGACCCATACACATATGTCACAAGTGACATCAATCTGTCATATATGTAAATCATATGCCCATGTATGTATATTGTGTATGTAGATGGATAGATAAGATGAGATCTTGCATTCCATATGTTCCTAAATTTATATCTTTGGAGGCTAATTATAAAGCTAGGGACTATATGCAGACACATATACACACATATGTGTGTGTGCATACACATGTGTATGTGTGCATATCTGCACATAATATACCTGCATTTCATAGTTATATGTGTATGAATGTATTGTATCTGTGTGTATGTATGTGTACGTGCATTGTCTACATATGTGAATATATGTATTGTGTCGACATACATGTCTGTAGGCATATGAGTATATATGTGAGTATCTATACATAGATATGTCTGTGAGTACATATGAATATATATGTGTGTATATTGTACATATAAGTATAATATATGTATACACATATTTATTTATTATATTCTTCAAAGCTACCTGGAACTTTTCCATGATGTGCTGCCTGGTCACCATGATACATTTGAGGGTATAATACATACAATAGTACCTGAACTACGTAATTTATAAGATTTTTATGAGGTTCCAAGTAAAATACTTTATAAATGTTAAAATGCTCCATCCACACCTCAGTCATTCCACACCCACACACAGGAGACCATGCAATATGACTAGAAGTAAAATGGGCAAAGCTCATGGTGAGCTGAGACCAGATGTTTTGGGATCATTGCTACTGTTACCCAATAATAAGGAAGATATCTAGTGATATAAGATGACTACAAAAGTCTTAAGCCAGGGAAGAGCTTGCTGTAGGGCTCCCATTCCTCATGCTCCCCACTCTCTGACTTCTGAGACAGGACCTATACAGTTTCATTCTGTGTATGGGTAAGTCTCCTTAATTCCTTTATTTCCTTTTTTTTTACATTACAACATATTTATGGAATAAATAAGCATTTCTATAACATAGTACAATGAAAAAGATGATTGTACATGAAACTGAAAATTCACTAATCACAACTTGCTATTCCTTTCAAATATACAACACAATTATCACATAAATTTCTTTTTTTCTTCTTTTTTTTTCTACCCACCCCCGATCCTGCCGTAGAGATGGCTACCATCAGACACAAATAGGTATATGTGTGTGTATATTCTAGACATACTTCTATTTTTCAGTTCTTTCTCTGGATGCAGATAGTATCTTTATACGTCCTTTATAGTTAATTTGGGTATTTAAAATAGACAAAATAACTTATTCACTCAAAGTCACTCTTAAAACAATATTGCTGTTACTGTTCTTTTGGTTCTGCTCATTTTACTCTTCATTATTTCATGCAAGTCTTTCCATGTTCTTCTAAGTCTGTGAGCTCATTATTTCTTATAACAAAGTAGTATTCCATCACTATTATACACCACAACTTATTCAGCCATTCCCCAGTTGACGGGCATCCCTGCATTTCCAGTTCTTTGCCAGTACAAAGAGAGCTGCTATAGATATTTTAGTATATAGAGGTTATTCTCCTTTTTCCCTAATCATCTTTGGAAATAAATTTAGTAATGGTATTGCTGGGTCAAAAGGCATAGGTAGTTTAATAACTCTTTGAGCACACATTCTTAAAGTCAAATCAACTAAAACTTGAAGTCAAATCAACTCGGAAAAGGCAATAGTTTTTCCTGTGACAATCACAGGGTTGGGGGGTGGGGGCCTCAGTCATTGCTGGCAAGATTCTTCCCAGAATCCTCCTTAATAGAATGATACTTTACCTGAAAGATAATCATCTGCACAAGAGCCAGCATGGTTTTGGAAAGGGCCAAGGAACGGAGGATGTGGTGTTTGCTGTCCAACAACTCGAGGAGAAATGCCAGGAGTAAAACAGAAGTGTGTATGCAATGTTCATCAATCTAACCAGGGCCTTTCATACTGTCAGTCTTGAGGGCTTGTGGAAGATCATGACAAAATTTGGTTGCCCAGAGAGGTTCATCAGTATTGTACATCATTTTCATGATGACATACTTACATGGGTTCTGGGTAATGACCAATGCTTTCACACTTTCTCAGTTACCAGTGGAGTCAAGCAGGGCTGTTTGCTTGCTCCCATATTTTTAGCATGGTTTTTTCAACAATATCATCAGACTTCTTCAATGAGGACAAAAATGGCATCAAGGTCAGCTACTGCACTAACAGTAAATTATTTACCTTGAAAAGGCTACAAGCCAAGACTACAGTGGGGAGAGAGTTGGTGCATGACATTTTATTCACAGATGACTGAGTACTCAATACAGGCTCTGAGGCTGAGATGCAACAGAGCGTGGATCGATTCTCTGCCACTTATGCTAATTATGGCCTGACAACACCAAGAAAATAGATTCTCCACCAGCCAGCACTTCACCATCCATATGTGGAACCATCAATTATAGCAAATGGAGAAATTTTGAATGCTATAGATAAGTTCAGTTACCTTGGCAGGATACTTTCCAGGGCTGTACACAAAGATGATGAGGTTGATACACGCACTGCCGGAGCTAGCTCAGTGTTTGGGAGACTGAAGGAAAGTATGGGAGAGAAGAGGTGTTAGACTGCCTTGCAAACTGAAGATCTACAGAGTCCTCGTGCTGACCTCATTGTTGTATACCTGTGAAACCTGGACAGTGTATCAGCACCATGCTAGGAAACTGAATACTTCCATCTGAATTGTCTTAGGAAGATTCTGAAGATCACCTGGCAAGATAAGGTACTGGTCACTTAGGTCCTTTCTTGAGCTGAACTGCCAAGCATTAAAACTCTACTGCAGAGAGCACAATTCCAACAATCTGTCCACATTATTTGAATGCCAAATCTACATTTGGCTAAAAGATTACTTTTAAGGAGGACTCACACAAGGCAAGTGGTGACACAGAGGTCAGAAAAAGCAATAGAAGAACAATCTCAAGGTGTCCCTGAAGAACTATGGAATCAATTGTGAGACACTAGCACAGGACTGTCCATCATGGCATGCACATATCAAAGAAGGCACTGTGCTCTATGAGCAAAGCAAAAGTGTAATAGCTCAAAAATATGACATGCACAAATTTACTGACATCTCCATTCCAAATGTTCATATGGACTATTTGTGCCCAATCTGTGGTAAAGACTTCTGAGCTTAAATTGGTCTGATCAGCTACAATTGGATACTCTGTGCCTTGAACACCCAAAACAGTTGATGTCCTTTTGGCCCACTTAGAGTATAAAGGACAACAACTATTACCTCTACTTGATCACCCATTCCTTAATTGATGGGCATTCCCTGAGTTTCCAATTCTTTGCTACCACAAAAGAGCTGCTATAAATACTTTTGTACGAATAAGTCCTTTTCTTTTAAAAAAATCTCTTCGGAATGCTCAAAGGGTAGGCACAGTTTCATCACCCTTTGGGCACAGTGATTTTTTTTGGTCTTTTTGAAGCAGGAAGGACAACAACCAACTACCAACTCATTCTTAAAGTCAAATCAACTAAAGAACAGGA
Source organism: Trichosurus vulpecula (assembly GCF_011100635.1). NCBI lineage: Eukaryota > Metazoa > Chordata > Mammalia > Diprotodontia > Phalangeridae > Trichosurus > Trichosurus vulpecula. Next base: position 135,449,615 of record NC_050580.1, read on the forward strand.
CCTCTAAATCTAGTGTTGTTTTTTTTATTATTTGCTATTGAGTCATTTTCAGCCAAGTCCAACTTTTGGTGACCCCTTTTGGGATTCACTTGGCAGAGATACTAGAATCGTTTGTCATTTCCTTCTCCAGATCACTTTACAGATGGGTAACTGAGGCAAACAGGGTTAAGTGACTTCCCAGAGTCACACAGATGTTAGTTTGAGGCCAGATTTGAACTCAGTAAGAGGAGTCTTCATGGCCTGAAGCCCAGCAATATGTCCATTGTACCACCTAGCTGCCCAGAGTGCTGCTTTATCTTAGGGGAAATTGTAAATACCAAAAGCTATGGTGGTTGGTGGGATTAGGCATGCCTCAAAGTTCCTGTGTGTTGTTGATATTGCTGTATCTGCGTACAAGTTCAGAAATGTGGTTAAGGAAGTAGTAGAGATGACCTTTTCCCCTAGACTTAGCTTGATGTTCTGCCTTTACTCACTCATCTGGGAGAAAAGAAGAGGATTAGGACTAAAATAATTGAGATCCCTCAAACTCAAGGAGATCTGGTAATAATTATTTGGTAATTTATAATTTAGTCTTCAGAGATGTACATTTAGGAGACATATAGAATGCTCATCCTGATTTTTGTTCCAATAGGCTTAACAATTGAACTGAGAGCTTCCTGCCAAGGAGATAAGAGGTTTCGTTGTCCAAGACTCTGAAGCAACAAAACTTGAGAATTCAAAGGGAAGCTTTTTACTGGTCCAAGGAGAGTTTCTGCCTTTTCTAAAGCAGTTAGGAAAAAAAAACTCATAGGCTTTATTTTAGCTGAAAGAAAATTATAACAGCTGCTCTTCCTTTAACAAAATAACCAAGGGTTTCAGCTAAGCCAGAAGTTTGAGACCACAAAGCTAGCAAAATGAAGACTGGTGGAACAATATCAGGAAAAAGATACAACAGTATAGCATCCAGCAGAAACTATGAGACTACTGTCAAGAAAACCAGACCCTTTGAAGAGAAGATCCAGGGGCAGCACTGCCATAAAATCACTAGACTTATCAGCAGTCCTGTATCCTCAGAGGAATGAGTTTCCCTATATACGGATTGTGAACTTATGTTTCCTACCTGTTTGTCCACATATCCATCATGGTGACACATGTTATGTACATATGTCTATTCTTCGCACTGATGAGGTGTTTATTTGTCAGAGTGTAACTGAGGTGTGAAAGGGAAATATTATATTAATATTTTCCTTAATAAATCATTTCATTACATTTTTTGCTTTGAAATAGTTATGATTAATAGGTAATAAAAGTAAACACATTGGTAGGAGCTCACGGGCTATGGCTTTAAGGGATGCAGACCAACAGAGCACCTTAAACCTGAGGTAACTCCTCCCTGAGGACTTCCCCAGTAAGTTAGAAGTGGGGTGTCTCTAGGTGTCCTAGCCTGTAGTGACAGAATTTTATTCAATCCAACTCAACACACACTTATTCAGGACCTATAAGATCCCAGTCATTGTGCTAGGGCACTAGAATTAATAAAAATAAAAAATGAAGCTATCTGGGGGGAAGCCAAGGTGGCAACTGGAAAGCAGGGACATACATAAGATCCCACCCGGGTCCCTCCAAGCACCTATAAAAAATGGTTCTAAAAAACTCTAGAGCTGCAGAAACCACAAAATAGCAAAGGGAAGCAGGGTTCCAGCCCAGAAGAGCCTGGATGGTCACTGGGAAGGGTTTATAACGTGGAGCTGGGAGCAGAGCAGAGCCCAGTGTGGGCGGTACCAGGTCCAACCAGAACAGGAGCTGGGTGGAACAGGTGTAGTGCCCTGAATCAGTGAACTGTGGCAGTTACCAGACTTCTCAACCCACAAATGCCAAACACAACAAAGGAGGATAGTGGGAAAAGATGCTGGAACAGAGTGAAAGGAGTTCATGGTTGGCCACTGCCCTGGGGGTGGCAGAGGTGGTGCAGCTCTGAGGCTGCTTCCAGAGCTACAGCTGTAGTTGCCTCCAGCCCCAGGCCCACCTGCTGGGAGGAATTAAGCACTGTATAAGACCAGGAGTGCAAAGCCTGATTTTCCCTCCCTGGATCTGGGCCACAATCATGGTTGGAAGTTCTTGGGGGAAAAAAAGCATTGGTGTGGTGGAGCTTGCTGTGTAGAAGTAGCTCTGAAAATAGCAGCATAGTCCCTCAAACTTGGGACAAAGTACTCTTTACTCTGCAAGCAGTTGTACCCCGACAAAAAGTTCAAGAGTCAAGTAGCTGGCTGGGAACATGAACAGGCAGCAAAAATGGACTCAGATTCAGACTCAGACTTTGGAATCTTTCTTTGGTGACAAAGAAGACCAAAACATACAGCCAGAAGAAGTAAACAAAGTCAAAGAGCCTACATCAAAAGCCACCAAGAAAAACATGAACTACTCTCAGGTCATGGAAGAGTTCAAAGAGAATTTGGAAAAGCAAGTTAGAGAAGTAGAGGAAAAATTGGGAAGAGAAATGAGAAGGATGCAAGAAAACCATGAAAAACAAGTCAATGACTTGCTAAAGGAGACCCAAAAAATACTGAAGAAAACAACACCGTAAAAAATAGACTAACTCAAATGGCAAAAGAGCTTCAAAAAGCCAATGAGGAGAAGAATGTTTTGAAAGGCAGAATTAGCCAAATGGAAAAGGAGGTCCAAAAGACCACTGAAGAAAATACTACCTTCAAAATTAGATTGGAGCAAGTGGAAGCTAGTGACTTTATGAGAAATCAAGATATTATAAAGCAGAACCAAAGGAATGAAAAAGTGGAAGACAATGTGAAATATCTCATTGGAAAAACCACTGACCTGGAAAATAGATCCAGGAGAGATAATTTAAAAATTATTGGACTGCCATGATCAAAAAAAAAGCCTGGATATCATCTTTCAAAAAATTATCAAGGAGAACTGCCCTGATATTCTAGAACCAGAGGGTAAAATAGAAATTGAAAGAATCCACTGATTTCCTCCTGACAAAGATCCCCCAAAAAAAACTCCTAGGAATATTGTCACCAAATTCCAGAGGCTCCCAGGTCAAGGAGAAAATACTGCAAGCAGTCAGGAAGAAACAATTTGAGCATTGTGGAAACACAATCAGGATAATACAAGACCTAGCAGCTTCCACATTAAGGGACTGAAGGGCTTGGAATATGATATTCCAGAGGCCAATGGAGCTAGGATTAAAACCAAGAATCGCCTACCCAGCAAAACTGAGTATCATGCTCCAAGGCAAAATATGGATTTTCAATAAAATAGAGGAATTTCAAGCTTTCTCAGTGAAAAGACCAGAGCTGAATAGAAAATTTGACTTTCAAACACAAGAATCAAGAGAAGCATGAAAAGGTAAACAAGAAAGATAAATCATAAGGGACTTACTAAAGTTGAACTGCTTTGTTTACATTCCTACATGGAAAGATGATGTGTGTAATTCATGAGACCTCAGTATTAGGGTAGCTGAAGGGCACAGGGTGAGCTGAATATGAAGGGATGATATCTAAAAAAATAAAATAAGTTTAAGGCATGATAGAGGAATATATTGAGAGAGGGAGAAAGGAAGAAATAGAATGGGGCAAATTATCTCACATAAAAGTGGCAAGGAAAATCACTTCTGTAGGAAGCAAAGAGGGGGCAAGTGAGGGGAATAAGTGAATCTTGCTCTCATCGTATTTGACCTGAGGAGGGAATAACATGGACATTCAGTTGAGTATCTTACCCCACAGGAAAGAAGGAGGAAGAAGATTTTAAAAGGGGGGGCGGATGATAGAAGGGAGGACAGATAGGGGGAGGAGGTAATCAAAAGCAAACACTTTTGGAAAGGGTCAGGGTCAAGGGAGAAAATTGAATAAAGGGGATAGGGTAGGAAGGAGAAAAATATAGTTAGTCTTTCACAACATGAGCATTGTGGAATGGTTTTACATAATGATACACATATGGCCTATGTTCAATTGCTTTCCTTCTTGGGGAGGGTAGATGGGGAGGGAAGAGGAGAGAGAATTTGGAACTCAAAGTTTTAAAAACAGATGTTCAAAAAAAAGTTTTGGCATGCAACTAGGAAATAAGATACACAGTCAATGGGGCATAGAAATCTATTTTGCCCTACAAGAAAGTAAGGGAAAAGGGGATGGGAGGGGAGTGGAGTGACAGAAGGGAGGGCTGACTGGGGAACGGGGCAACCAGAATATATGCCATCTTGGAGTGAGGGGGAGGGTAGAAATGGGGAGAAAATTTGTAATTCAAACTGTTGTGAAAATCAATGCTAAAATTGTAAACTTTTTAAACTAAAAAAGAGTGAATTGCTAAATAATCTGAGTAAAAAAAGAAAAAACTGATAATATAAAAATTGAAGAAATATTCACAATAAATTAAGAGGAAATGAAGATTATTATTATTATTTTGCTGAATTATATGCCAATAAAATTAATAAGAAATGAAATGGGTGAATATTTTAATGTAAAATACATAGATTCCTAGAATAAGAAATAGAGAAGTTATATCTCAGAAAAAGAAATTGAAAAAACTATCAACTTTTAACTCCTAAAGAGAAAAAAGATGGACTTACAAGTGAATTATCTCAAACATTCAAATTAATTAAATCATAAACAATTAATTCTAGTACTAAATCAATTGCAAAAATTGAAACAAGGGATATTACCAAATTATTTCTTCATGAAGTGAATATGGTCCTGAAACTAAGCTAAAGAGAGATAAAGCAGAGAAACAAAATGATAGAATAATATCTCTGAAAAGTATCAATGCAAAAATAGCAAAGAAAATTTCATCAAAGAAAATATGATTTATTTTAAAATATACAATATGATAAGTTTGACTTTATACGAAGAATGCAAGATTGGTCCAATATTCAAAAGCTAGAAACATGTTTATTATATTAATAATATAAACAATTAAAGTCATGTTTATTATATAAATAGATGCAGAAAAAAGGTATGAAAAGGAAATATTCTATTGTTTAAGAAACATAAAATCAAAGGAATAAATTGATTATTCATTAATTTGGTAAAGAGAACTAAAAACTAACAGAATAATTTATAATATAGCAATAAAAGCAAATGTTCCCATTATTGCCACTATATTTGATATAGTTCCAGGAATGCTAACAATATCAATAAGACATGCACACACACACACACACACACACACACACACACACGCACACACAATAAAGGAAAGAAATTAAGGTGAAAAGCAGAGAAAAAGAAGTGACACAAAGCCCCTCCAGAAGAGATAGAAACTACTGGGAATCCAATTATCAAAACACACAAAAGTTATATGAATCCAGCTATAAAACAGTATTTACTTAAACACAAATCTAACTACTTGGAGACCGCAATTGCTCCTACTTGGACCTTACCAAAATAATAAAATGACAATACTACATAAATTAATTCACAGTTTCAGTGCCATGTCAATCAAACTACCAAAGAGTTATATTGTAGACATAGAAAAATAATAAAATTCATCTGCAGGAACAAAAGGTCAAGAATCTCAAGGGAAATAATGAGGGAAAGTAGAGAAAAGAAGGTTTATCAGATCCCAAAACTATACTACAAAGCATTATCATCAAAATTATTTGATAGTAGTTAAACTTGGTTAAATTGCTTAAAAATATCACTGAGGCAAAAAAAAAGTCAGAAAAAAACTGGCAGAAATTTTGAATACACAAATATCTTGCACCATATACCAGAACATACTCTAAGTGGATACATGAAATAGATATAAAGGGTAGTAGTATTTTTAAATCAAGTAAGAGAAAAAGATATTTTTCACAATGGTGGATAGGGACATAATTGAGGGAAAGAGCCAAAGGAGATCAAATGAACAATTTTAATAACAAATAATCAAATTTTTTTGCACAAACAAAATCAATAAATGTAGAATTTTAAAGGATATTGGTTATGTGTGTGGAGGTAGGGGGAAATCTTTGCAGTAAGGTGTTCTGATAAAGGTCTTAAGCACTGATACAAACATAGAAGGAAATCCATTCTCTTAAACATAAATTACTAGACGATATAAACAAGTAATTCTCAAAAGAGATTGGAAACAATAATGGCAAAGAAAACTGACAACTTTTGTAGAGTCTGTGAGAGGACATATAATTAGCACTGTTAGTAGAGCTATGAAAATGGTCCAACTATTCTGGAAATCAGTTTGGAAATATACCCTTTTCCCCCACCCAAAAAAAAAGTTGCTGAATTATGCATATCCTTTGACTCAAAAATGTCTTTATTCTTCTTATACACCAAAAAGAGCAAAGAAAAAGAAACAACATATATTACCAAAATACTTCTATCAAAGCTTTTTGCTGTGGCCAAAAATAGAAACAAAATAGGTGCCCATCAATTGGCAATTGTCTGAACAAATCATAATATATGCATGCAAAGAAGTATTGTATTCGAAGAACTAATAAAATAAATATGTTCAGAAAAATCTGAGAGGACTTAGTTGTTTGAACTCATTTGGACTTCAATGAGCAGATTTATACATAACTACAACATCATAAAGGAAAGCAACTTTGAAAGGCTTAAGAACAGTAATCAATGCAGTGACCAGTCACAATCTATTATGGGCACACCAATCTCTTATGGACAAATAATGAATTATGCTTAATCCCTCTCAGTAGAGAGGTAAGGGACTGTAGGTACAGAGTGAGAAATACATTTTCTGACACAAAGCATGGAAGTGTGTGTCTCTATGGCTATACTTAATTTTTACAATGGATTCCTTTATATAGGTAGGGGTAGGAGAGTTAAGGGAAGTGTGGATGTAGTTTCATTGATACTAAAAAAAAGGAAGAAGACAGTATCATCAACAAATCACTAAAAGTAAATGATAGTAAGTACATGGAAGTTCAAGAGGGAATAAAGGAATGTGGCAATATTGGAATGACCAAGTTAAATTTGACATTTGAACAAGCTATCTGTGCAGAATGGAGATTAAGAGTTTCATATACAGTCTTCTTTGTATGTTCTTTGTATGAGGAAATGTATTTTTGTTGATGCATGTCATGATTCCTTAATCAAGTAAAGTACTTTCAAGAGGCAACACAAACAAAAAGCACTAATTCCCATTTTTTTTTGTTCCATGAACCCCTTTTAATAATGACCAAAAATATTTTGGATACTTGTGGTAACTTAATATGCTACACATAATCTTCTTTTAGAAGCTTTTAAATTTATTAAGTGCTTGCAATAACTATGGAGATAATGTTTGCTCTAGATTCTCCAAATTAAAGATTATATAACTATAAAATATAAAATTTATTCTGCCTATATTATGAAATTCTAGATATAAATTTACATACTCTAGTTATTAAATATTTACAAATATTTTGTGGAGATATTCTGTAGAAATTAAAATAAGCAATCCAGCCAAGACCTTATGGGCTGACAATTATCTATGAAACTTTCGCATTAATTCAAATTCAAAATTTTTTAATAAAAATAATAGCTTAATGAAGTTAGTTACAACTTAGAAGATGTTTAACACAATACAATTATTATATATAATCATAATTTGAACACAATTTTGAAATATTTGTGTCAAAACCAGGGAAACAATCTTAAATCTGCTTACACATTGAGCTTCTTTCTCTATTTTGTTTTAAAATAAGAATAGAGTAAAAATGCTTACTTACATAAATATGTCGTAGAAAATTATAGGAAAATTTTATAAGCTCTGTTGTGGAGAAATGGATTTTTTAAGCCACGAAGTGATAGTTGAAAATGAATAACTAGTTATAATTTAAACACATACTTTTCTACTGAGTAGTGAAAATGATGCATTAAATGATAAATGTACCAAAAGATCAATTGCATATTTTGCTTCTTTTGTTAAGGTTGTTTATATATAAATTAACCAGTAATATCTTCAAACATTACTTTCTTCTCTTCTATCTCTGATTCTCTGGCTCCAGTCTCACAAAAGCTCTACTGAACAACTGATCAGTGTTACAAACCAGTATATTTGAAAATTTGCCAGATAGAAGAATAGTAACATAGGCAGAAGATAGGTCGAAATTGGAAAATAGCGTTAATATGCAATGAAAAAGAAGATGAGGTTTGTTTCTGCAGAAGGTTTGGAAACTATGGCTTTCAGATAGTCTAGAATTTCCACTGGAACAACACAAACATTCATAACATCTTGATCACATGATTTTGTAGTTGATAAGTAACAGTTGCAAGGGAACAGTAGGAACAAGGAATCTACTCTAGTGCAGTTTACATAATGCAAATGAGAATATGAATATGTATGTGACCATCCACTGGGAACTGGCCTGCACTAGAATGTCAAATCTTTGTGGTAGTTTGGAAACAAATTGATGAGAGATTCAGAAACTGCAAGAATACACTAAGCTTAGTAGTAGTCAGCATTTGATGCACTTGTTATACAATTAGCATTATGATCATTATGGTTTTCAGTCGCTGCAGAAACAAATCTATAGTGCTTCAAACAGCTGCCTAGAGGTAACTAGGTGGCACAGTGAATAGACTAGACCTAAGTACAAATTTGGCCTCAGATACTAGTTGTATGATCCTGTACAAGTTACTTAACCCCACTCTACCTCAGTTTCCTCGACTAGAAAATGTGAATAACAGTAGCACCTGCCCACTGGGAAGTTGTAAGAATCAAATGAGATAATATTTGTAAAGTGTTTAGCACAGTATCTAGAACATAGTAGGTATTTAAAACTACTTTGCTTCTTTCCTTGCTGTCAACATGCATGCAAGCATTGTTGCAGAGGAAAAATATTTGTGACATAATTGGGCAATAATTTGCTTTTTCAAGCAGATTAAAGAATTTTTAGAATTAATCCCTTGGATGATTGTTATGGTAGCTGAACCACTAAATCAGAACCAGGGAACTAGTGGACTCAAGAAAGACTTTTTTTTGGATTAGGCAATTGAGTTGATACTTGAAGGGAGCTAGGGGTTCCAAAAAGCATATGTGAGAAGGGAGAGTATTCTAGTAATGTGGAAAGTTACAGAATTATGAACTGGAATGTCATGTAAGAGGAACTCATTTTTGTCCAACAAGGGGGGAAAAGATGATATAGAAATAAAGCCAGGAAAATTTTTAAATGAGAGATTCCAATGGAGCTCTTTGAGTATTGATAGAAATTAATATAACATCTAGTTATGATGGTAGTGATAGATGGTGGTGAGTGCTAGTGTTTACATACTACTCTACGGTCGACATAGTAATTGAAAATAGATACAACTTGACTTACCCATAGCACAGTGATCTATGCCTGTGGAGATGATGAACTAAAGGATCTTTGCATTATCATTTAACCTGACCTATGTGTCTTAAAACATGATAGAAATTTCACCAGATAATATTAATGAGAACAATCTTAGAAAATCTGTATTATTGGTTTTATGTGGTATATATAATAGCCTCAAATCTCTCAAATTTGCACTGAATACTCCACATATTAGAGCTAAAAGTCCTTTAGGGGACTCTACATAAAATGGTGTCATTCACCAGTTCTTCTTATTACATCAATTTGAAATTGTTCCTTATTCTAACTATCATAAATACTCTTACATTTATTTCATTTACATCTTTATAATCTATACTAAAGTTCTTTTCTTTGTTTTATGTGACTGGCAATGGTCTTTGGCCAAAATCAATGCTATCTTCCCAGAAATATAAATCAGTGAAATTCATGAAATTCTAGCAACTGTGTCAATTCAATACAGTCACCAATTTTCACATTATATGTGTATTCTAAGATATCCTTTTGCCTCAAAAAAATACAGAATGCATTTAGTTGTACAGAAGTATCTATTGTATCTGTTGCTTTATTAGAATATCAAGAAATAAACTGCATATCTATCATCTTCTGGGAGCCAAGAGGGCAGAGACAGAAGTAAACTGCCATAACTCTCCCATATTCACCTCCAAACAACCATAAAATATTGTCCCAAAACAATTCCTATAACAGCAGAACCAGCAAAAAGATGGAGTGAAACAATCTTTTAGCCCAAGAAAATTAGGAGACCAGCAGGAAAAGTCTGTCTCACTCAGGTAAAAAAGGAACACAGTTCAGGACAGGCCCCACCACAGCAAACCAGCAGGAGATCCTGAAACCTAGTGCAGTGGAACAGGCAAACACCAACACCAGGTCCTCATACAAGCCTCAGTACAACTAGGAGAATGGGCAGACTCCAGCTCCAAGAACCACTACATGTTTAAGGATAACCCTGGGCAAATAGAGAGCCATGAGTGGCCAGATTTCAGCATAGCCCTGGGCAAACAGGCAACCCTTAGAGGCCAGACTACCATGTGCTTCAGTGTAGTCCCAGGGAAAGGCAGAAACACCCCCACTGGCCTCAGCACACATCTGACACCAGTTTTAGGACTCAGCTCAGCAACAGGTAAGCTGCCAGACTCCTATGACTGCTAGAAGTGCCAGCCACCCCCCCCTACTGCACCCGCTCAGTGCAGCACCAGACATGAGAGTCCCCCATGGGCCTTAGGAAAACATCAGTGAAGCATCAGGTAAATGGCTAGGGCCTATGGCCCCCAGCAGAGGTAGCCTGAAACAGTGCCCCTCTACTCCAGGAGAAGAGCTAAAATATAAAAGGCAAAAAAGGTGAGCAAAACAACAACAACAACAAAAGAATCTGACCATAAAAAGTTATTATGGTGATAGTGAAGACCAAGACACAAACTCAGAAAAGGAAAACAATGGCAAAATAGCTATGAGCAAACCCCCTCCCTCCCCAATAAACAGGAAGTAATATCAAGCACAGAAAGAATTCATGGAAGAGCTTAAAAAGGAGCTTAAAAATCATACAAGAGAGGTAGAAGAAAAATGGGGAAAGAAATGAGAGTGATGTAAGAGAATTATGAAAAAAATGGAAAAAGAAAACAACTGTTTAAAAAATAGAATTGGCCAAATGGAAAAGTAGATACAAAAATCCACTGAAGATAACAACCCCTTAAAAAGTAAAATTGGCCATATGGAAAAGAAAGCCAACTGTGGAAAACAACTCCTTAAAAGTTAGTTTGGGCAAGTGGAAGCTAATGACACTGTATAGTATCAAAAATTAATCAAACAAAACCAAAAGAATGAAAAAAATAGAAGAAAATATAAAATACCTCATTTAAAAAAAACTAACCTGGAAAACAGATCCAGGAAAGATAATGTCAAAATCATTGGACTACTTGAAAACTATAATCAAAAGGAGGACCTGGATAGCATCTTTCAAGAATTTATCAGTGAAAACTGCCCTGATATTCTGGAAGTAGTAGGCAAATAGGCATTGAAATAATTGACAGATCAACTCAGGAAAGAGATCAAAAAATAAAAACCCCAAAGAACATTGTAGTCAAATTTCAGAACTATCGGGTTAAGGAAAAAATACTACACATGGCCAGAAAGAAACAATTTAAATATTAGGGAGCCATAATCAGGACTACAAGGGATTTGGCAGCTGCAACAGTCAACGATCAGAGATCATGGAAGAAAATAACTCAGAAAGCAAAGGAGCTGGGACCACAAGCAAGAATCAGCTAACCAGCAAAAATTAGGGTAACACTCAAAGGGGGAAAATGGCTACTAAATGAAATAGAAGGATTTTATACTATCATAAGAAGACCAAAATTGAACAAAAATATTTGATGTCCAATATCAAGACCCAAGAGAAGCCTCAAAAAGTAAAAAGGGAAAAGAAAACATAAGAGATTCAATGAAACTGAACTGTTTATATCCCTACATGGTTAGATGATACATATAATTCTTAAAAATTGGACTACTAATATCACAGCAAGAAGGAATATACAAAGAGGGTACAGGTATAAAGTGAATCCAAGGGAATGAAATTAGAAAAATAATTAAGGGATGAGAAAGGGGAGTACACTGGGGGCAGAAAGAAGGGAGAGGTAGAATGGGGTAGATAATTTCACATGAAGAGCTGTGAAAAACCTATTACAGTGCAGGAAAAGGTGGGCAATTACACGTTACTCTAATCAGCATTGGCTCAAAGAGGGAATAATATGTACAATAATAGTACAATAATACACTATAGATAGATAAACTACATATATATATATATATAATACACACATTATATATGTATAATAATACTCTACACACACATACATACATACATGCACAATCAGTTGAATATCAAAATCTATTTTCCCTGACAAGGAAGTAGGAAGGAAGGAGAATAAGTAAGGTGGGGCAGGGGGAAAACTAACAGAAGAGAGGGCAGACTGGGGGAGATGGAAGATAGAAGCAAAACATTGTTGAGGGCGAAATAAGAGAGGACAAACAGGAGTAAAAATAGGATGGAGGGAAACACAGTTAGTAATCTTAACTATGAATGTGAATGGGATGAACTCCCCTATAAAACAAAAGCAGATAGCAGAGTGGATCAAAAACCAAAATCTTACAATATGTTGTTTACAAGAAACACACCTGAAGCAGAGAGACACACACAGAGTGAAGGTAAGGGGCTGCAGCAGAGTCTGTTATGCTTCTGCTAAAGAAAAATAAAAGCAGGGGTAGCAATCCTGATCTCAGACAAAGCAAAAGCAAAAATAGGCCTAATTAAAAGAGGTAAGAAAGGAAAATACATCTTGCTAAAAGATACCATAGACAATGTAGTAATATCAATACTAACTATATGTGCACCAAGTGATAAGGCATCCAAATTATTTTTTTTGTTTCATTTTTATTAGTTAATATTTTAGTTTTCAACATTGATTTCCACAAGATTTTGAGTTACAAATTTTCTCCACATTTCTACCCTCCCCCCACTCCAAGATGACATATATTTTGATTGCCCCATTCCCCAGCCAGACCTCCCTTCTGTCACCCCACTACCGCCCCTATCACTTTTCCCCTTACTTTCTTGTAGGGCAGGATAGATTTCTATGCCCCATTCCCTATATGTTTCCCACTTGGATGCAGAAACAACTTTATTTGAGCATCTGCTTTTAAAACTTTGAGTTCCAAATTCTCCCCACTCTTCCCTTCCCACTCCCCTCCCTAAGAAGGCAAGCAATTCAACGTAGGCCACATATATATCATTATGCAAAATACTTCCACAATAATCGTGTTGTGAAAGACTATTTTTCCCTCCATCCTATCATGTCCCCCTTTGTTCAATTTTCTCCCTTGACCCTATCCCTTTCCAAAAGTGTTTGCTTTTGATTACCTCCTCCCCTATATGCCCTCCCTTCTATCATCCCCCCATTTTTATCCCCTTCCTCCTTCTTTCCTGTGGGGTAAGATACCCAATTAAGGGTGTATATTATTCCCTCCTCAAGTCAAATCTGATGATAGCAAGATTCATTCATTCCCTCTCACCTGCCCCCTCTTCCCTTCCAACAGAACTATTTTTTCTTGCCACTTTTATATGAGATAATTTACCCCTTTCTATCTCTCCCTTTCTCCCTCTATCAATATATTCCTCTCTCACCCTTAATTTTATTTTATTTTTTAGATATCATCCCTTCATAATCAACTCCCCCTGTGCCCTCTGTCTATATATATATATTCGCTTCAGCTACCGTAATACTAAGGTCTCATGAACTACACACATCATCTTTCCATGTAGGAATGTAAACAAAACAGTTCAACGTTAGTAAGTCCTTTATGATTTCTCCTTCTTATTTACCTTTTCATGCTTCTCTTGATTCTTGTGTTTGAAAGTCAGATTTTCTATTCAGCTCTGGTCTTTTCATTGAGAAAGCTTGTAAGTCTTCTATTTTATTGAAAACCCATATTTTGCCTTGGAGCATGATACTCAGTTTTGCTGGGTAGGTGATTCTTGGTTTTAATTCTAGCTCCTTTGACCTCTAGAATATCGTATTCCAAGCCTTTTTATCCCTTAATGTAGAAGCTGTTAGATCTTCTGTGATCCTGATTGTGTTTCCACAGTACTCAAATTGTTTCTTTCTGGCTCCTTGCAGTATTTTCTCCTTGATCTGTGAACTCTGGAATTTGGTGACAATATTCCTAGGAGTTTTCTTTTGGGGATCTTTTTCAGGAGGTGATTGGTGGATTCCTTCAACTTCTAGTTTACCCTCTGGTTCTAGAATATCAGTGCAGTTTTCCTTGATAATTTCTTGAAAGCTGATGTCTAGGCTCTTTTTTTGATCATGGCTTTCAGGTAGTCCAATCATTTTTAAATTATCTCTCCTGGATCTATTTTCCAGATCAGTGATTTTTCCAATGAAATATTCCACATTGTCTTCCATTTTTTCATTCCTTTGGTTCTGTTTTATAATATCTTGATTTCTCATAAAGTCACTAGCTTCCACTTGCTCCAATCTGATTTTTAAGGTGGTATTTTCTTCAGTGGTCTTTTGGACCTCCTTTTCTATTTGGCTAATTCTTCCTTCTAAGGCATTCTTCTCCTCATTGGCTTTTGTGGAGCTCTTTTGCCATTTGGGTTAGTCTGTTTTTCAAGGTGTTATTTTCTTCAGTATTTTGGGAGTTCTTTATCAAGTCACTGATTTCTTTTTCATGATTTTCTTGCATCACTCTCATTTCTCTTTCCAATTTTTCCTCTGCTCTTACTTGGTTTTCCAAATCCTTTTTGAGTTTTTCCAAGGCCTGAGACCAATTCATATTTTTATTGGAGGCTTTTTACTCTCTTTGACTTTGTTAACTTCTTCCGGCTGTATATTTTGATCTTCTTTGTCACCAAAAAAGATTCCAAAGTCCGAGTCTGAATCGGAGACTGTTTTTGCTGCCTGTTCATGTTCCCAGCCAGCTACTTGACCCTTGAGCTTTTTGTCAGGGTATGACTGCTTGTAGAGAGTACTTTGTCCCAAGCTTTAGGGGGTGTGCTGCTGTTTTCAGAGCTATTTCTACTCAACCATCACCTCAAGCTCTGCCACAGAATCACTCCTCCTCCACCAAGAACCACCAATCAGGACTGTGATCCAGATCCAAGCAGGAAACAGCAAGAGAGCCTGCCTCTGCACTAGCAAAGTGCTCCTTGCACTAGCATTGTGATCCACTGCTTGATTGTTTCCACCGTGTGAGCCAGGGACTGGGGAAGCAGCTGATGCTGGAGCTCTGGAAGCAGCTGCAGGAGCTTCCTGCTGCTGCCACCACTGCCAGGTCACCTCTGCCACCCACAAGACCAAACCACTCTAACCAGATCTAGCAGTTTTCCCACTAACCTGCTCCATGGTTTTTGGTGTTTGTGGATTGAGAAGTGTGGTAACTGCCACAGCTCAATGATTCATGGCCCTCTGGCCAGCTCCACTCAACTTCCAGTTTCTTCTGTCCTGGGATGGCCCAAGCTAGGCTGTGCTCTGCTCCCAGGCTCCACTCCCAGCTCAGGGCAAGCGACCCTTCCCAGGGACCATCCAGGCTGTCCTGGGCTGGAAACCTGCTTCACTCTGTGATTTTCTGGGTTCTGCAGCTCTAGAATTTGTTCAGAGCCATTTTTAGGTGTTTGGAGGGATTTGGAGGAGAGCTTAAGTAAGTCTCTGCTTTCCAGCCATGTCTTGGCTCCGCCCCCCTAGCATCCATATTCTTAAGGAAAAAGTTAAGTAAGTTACAGGTTCATGACCAAACAAGAAATAGCATTATGAAATATAAAACATATAATTTTGATTATATTAAATTAAAAAAAAAACTTTTGCACAAACAAAACCAATGTAACCAAGATTAGAAGGAAAGCAGAAAGCTGTGAGACAAACTTTAGAGCAAGGGTCTCTAATAAAGGTCTAATCTCTCAAATATATAGAGAAGTCAATCAAATTTATAAGAATACAAGTCATTCCCCAATTCATAAATAGTCAAAGTATATGAACAGGCAATTTTCAGATGAAGAAATCAAAGCTATCTATAGGCATATGAAGAAGTACTCTAAAACACTGTTGATTAGAGAAATGTGCATTAAAACAATTCAGGCACTGCCTGACACCCATCAAATTGGCTAATATGACAAAAAAAGAAAATGATAAAGGTTGAAGAAGATGTGGGAAAAGGAGGATACTCGAGCCAAGATGGCAGCTGGAAAGCAGGGACTAGCGTGAGCTCCCCGCGGAGTCCCTCCAAAAACCTACAAAAAAAATGGCTCTGAACCAATTCTAGAACTGCAGAACCCACAAAACAGCAGAGGGAAGCAGGGCTCCAGCCCAGGACAGCCTGGATGGTCTCTGGGTGAGGTCTATCCTGCACGGAGCTGGGAGCAGAGGGGAGCCAAGGGGAACTGAGCCCAGCCAAGCCCAGCGTGAGCAGCAGGGACCAACCAGACCAGAAGCTGGTGGAACGTGCCCTAGCACCCTGAATCAGTGAGCTGCCAGCAGTTACCAGACTTCTCAACCCACAAACACCAAAGACAGCAGAAAAGGTTTGTGGGAAAAGCTGCAGGAGTGGAAGGAGTTTGGGGTTCAGCCACCGCCCCCGGGACAGTGGAGGTGGGGCAGCAACAGCTGCAGCTGCTTCTGGCCCCAGGCCCACCAGGTGGGAGAAATTAAGTGGCGGATCAGAGCAGGAGTGCACAGACTGCTGGATATCTAAGCCCAATTTGGGTTAGGGGTTCTTGGGGAAGGAGGAGTGCTGGTGTGGCAGAGCTGGCGCATCCTTTCCAAACGTGGAACAAACAACTCTTTAGTCTACAAGCAGTCATACCCTCCTGAAAAACTCAAGGGTCAAGTTAGTTGGTTGGGAATATGGCCAGGCAGCGAAAACACACCCAGATTCAGTCTCAGACTTTGGATTCTTTCTTTGCTGACAAAGAAGACCAAAACATACAGCCAGAAGAAGTCAACAAAGTCAAAGAGCCTACAACAAAAGCCTCCAAGAAAAACATGAACTGGTCCCAGGCCATGGAAGAGCTCAACAAGGATTTGGAAAAACAAGTTAGAGAAGTAGAGGAAAAATTGGGAAGAGAAATGAGAAGGATGCAAGAAAACCATGAAAAACAAGTCAATGACTTGCTAAAGGAGACCCAAAAAAATACTGAAAAATACACTGAAGAAAACAACACCTTAAAAAACAGACTAACTCAAATGGCAAAAGAGCTCCAAAAAGCCAATGAGGAGAAGAATGCCTTGAAAGGCAGAATTAGCCAAATGGAAAAGGAGGTCCAAAAGACCACTGAAGAAAATACTACCTTAAAAATTAGACTGGAGCAAGTGGAAGCTAGTGACTTGATGAGAAACCAGGATATTATAAAACAGAACCAAAGGAATGAAAAAATGGAAGACAATGTGAAATATCTCCTTGGAAAAACCACTGACCTGGAAAATAGATCCAGGAGAGATAATTTAAAAATGATTGGACTACCTGAAATTCATGATCAAAAAAAGAGCCTAGATATCATCTTTCAAGAAATTATCAAGGAGAACTGCCCTGATATTCTAGAGCCACAGGGCAAAATAGAAATTGAAAGAATCCATCGATCGCTTCCTCAAATAGATCCCAAAAAGAAAACTCCTAGGAATATTGTCGCCAAATTCCAGAGCTCCCAGATCAAGGGAAAAATACTGCAAGCAGCCAGAAAGAAACAATTTGAGTATTGTGGAAACACAATCAGAATAACTGAAGATCTGGCAGCTTCTACGTTAAGAGATTGAAGGGCTTGGAATACAATATTCCGGAGGTCAATGGAGCCAGTATTAAAACCTAGAATCACCTACCTAGCAAAACTGAGTATCATGCTTCAAGGCAAAATATGGATTTTCAATAAAATAGAAGACTTTCAAGCTTTCTCAGTGAAAAGACCAGAACTGAATAGAAAATTTGACTTTCAAACACAAGAATCAAGAGAAGCATGAAAAGGTAATCAAGAAAAAGAACAAGAAAAAGAAATTGCAAGGGACTTACTGAAGTTGAATTGTTTTGTTCATGTTCCTACATGGAAAGATGACATGTATGATTCATAAGACCTCAATATTAGGGTAGGTGAAGGGAACATGCATATACACACACACACACACACACACATATAATATATATAATATATATAATATATAATATGTATATATATTTATATATATGTATATAACTGAAAGTATATGTATCTATATATGTATGTATATATATGTATATATATATATATATATATATATATATATATATATATATATATATATATATATATATATATATATATATGAAGAGAGAGAGAGAGAGAGAGAGAGAGAGGACACAGGGTGAGTTGAAGATGAAGAGAAGATATCTAAAAGAAATAAAATCAAATTAATGGATGAAAGAGGAATATATTGAGAGAGGGAGATAGAGAAAGATAGAATGGGGTGGATTACCTCGCATAAAGGTTGCAAGAGGAAGCAGTTCCGGGGGAGGAGAGGGCAGGTGAGGGGGGAATGAGTGAATCTTGCTCTCAGCAGATTTGGCCTAAGGAGGGAATACCATACATACTCAATTGGGTATCTTACCCCACAGGAAAGAAGAGGGAAGAAGATAAAAAAAAGGGTGGATGATGGAGGGGAGGGCAAATGGGGGTGGAGGTAATCAAAAACAAACACTTTCAAAAGGGGACAGGGTCAAGGGAGAAAATTCAATAAAGGGGGATGGGTTGGGAAGAAGCAAAATATAGTTAGTCTTTCACAACATGAGTATTGTGGAAGGGTTATACATAATGATACACATGTGGCCTATGTTGAATTGCTTGACTTCTTAGGGAGGCTGGGTGGGAAGGGAAGAGGGGAGAGAATTTGGAACTCAAAGTTTTAAAAACAGATGTTCAAAAACAAAAAAAAAGTTTTTACATGCAACTAGAAAATAAGATACACAGGCAATGGGGCATAGAAATTTATCTTGCCCTACAAGAAAGGAAGGGAAAGGGGATGGGAGGGGAATGGGGTGACAGAAGGGAGGGCTGACTGGGGAACAGGGCAACCAGACTATATGCCATCTCGGAGTGGGGGTGAGGGTAGAAATGGGGAGAAAATTTGTAATTCAAACTCATGTGAAAATCAATGCTGGAAACTAAATATGTTAAATAAATAAATTTTAAAAATAAATAAAAAATCAAACAAACAAAAAAAGAGAATGAGGATACTAATGCGCTGCTGGTGTAGTTGTGAACTGATTCAAACATTCTGGAAAGGAATTTGGATCTATACTCAAAGAGGAGCCAAAGTGTACTTACTCTTTGATCCAGCAATGCCACTACTAGGTCTGTATCCCAAAAAGATCATAAAAAAGGGAAAGTCACTTACATGTACAAGACCATTTATAGCAGCTCTTTGTGATGGCCAAGAATTGGAAATTGAGGGGATGCCCATCAATTGGGGAATGGCTGAACAAGTTGTGGTATATGAATGTAATGGAATACTATCGTGTTATAAGAATTGATGAGCAGGTGGATTTCAGGAAAACCAGGAAAAACTTGTACAAACTGATGCAAAGAGAAATGAGCAGAACCAGAAAAACTTTGTGCAGAAAACATTGATTGTCATCAATTTTTTGTGATGATCAACTATGAATGACCCAGCTCTTCTCAGCAACACAATGATCCAAGACAAGTACAAAGGACTCATGAATCAAAATGCTGTGTACATCCAAATGAAGAACTCATGGATTCTGAATGCAGATCAAAGCATACTTTTTTCACTCACTTTATTCTTTTTCATGTTTTTTCCCTTTGTATATGTTTTTCTTTCACGTTTAAGACTTATATGGAAATATGTTTTACATGATAGCATGTGTAAAATCTATATCAAATTGCCTACCATTTGGGGAGGAGGAGAAGGGAGGGAAAGAGGGAGAAAAATTTGGAGCTCAAAATCTTGTAAAAATGAATGCTAAAAATTGTCTTGACATACAATTCGGAAAAAATAAAATACTATTAAAAAGAAATAAATCGCAAAAACATTTTGAAAATTAGTATTTTACATGCCTTGCAATAATTATTGTGATTTCTGCATAAGCAATTAAATTATTATGTTAAATAAAAGATAGAGGCAAAGTTTTAAACTACAATGCCTTATAACTTTTTCAAAAATACATCATTTTTCCAAATCCACTGTTTACTTATCAGCTTTCAGAGAAGAAATTTGACAAAACATATTGCATACCTGGCCTTTTTAATTTGGATGCCAACTCTCTCACTTTTGTGTCCATAAAATTATCTTTCACAATGTTCATAATAAAAAGATGTGTAAATAACAACAAATATTTATGTAAATAAATAGGAAGAAAATAATAAGCCTGCCTTTCTCACTTTGAAATGAATTCCTACTCTTACTTAGTACATTGTAAAGACAAAAAGGGGATCAAGAATATGAGTTAAACCAAAAAAAATGCAGAAAAAATCTAATTCATTACCTCTTTTAAACTACTGAGATACTGTCATTTCTTCAAATATTAAACTGAAATGAGGGGGGAAACATTTTCCTTAAAGCTTTGCTCCCATTCACCTTGAGACTTTCCCAAATGACTGAAAATATTTTAATGTGATTGAGGAAGCTTCATCATTTGTTGGGAATGGGTGGGGGGAGGAAAGGATCACCACAAAGATAATTGTAATGCAATGGAGATGACTTCCTGCCATGCAAGTATAGCTGGGAAAGATCTTTTATCCACAAAGACCTTAAATGAAAACTTTGAATGGAGATGCTTTTATCCTACAGGATGGAATTTGATAACTAGATCTGTACCTCTTTCACTTGTGGGTTATTAGGTCTTTCTCACTCTTGGGATCTGTATATTGTATGGTATAGAGAGGAATAGTTAGTTCCTGTCTCTGTTGTGAAGACAGTGTGGTTGAAGAAGCTCTCTTGGGATTCTTATAATGATCTGTACAGAAAACTCAAGTCTATCCTGGAGCGGGAAAGTGCATCATTTAATGAAAACGTTGTCCGTTATTAATAGAGTGATGGTGGAACTAAGGAAGAAATAAGCCTGGGGGTGAGGGGAATCTTTGAAGCTTCAGCTAAGTGTTTCTTCTTTCTTCTCTCTCTCTCTCTCTCTCTCTCTCTCTCTCTCTCTCTCTCTCTCTCTCTCTCTCTCTCTCTTCTTTTTCCCTTGGCTCCTTAGATGCCTTCCTTTCTCCCTCTTTTCCTCCCTTCCTCTTTTCCCTAAAAAAGAACAGTTAGAGTAACCTAAAGGAAGACATAGAATCAAGAAAAAAGCCTAAAGCAAAAGCAAAGGTCTGTGCTGTTTTTCAGAGAGGTCATTTGTAGTTCACCCAACAAGGTCAGACAAATGACACTGCTCCAGGCTCTACACAAAGTCACTATCACTAAAAGTTAAATTTTCTTTTGAGTTATATATGTCTCAGTGTATCACATAGAGACCTGTGAGGATATGTTGTTATTATAGTGCATTCTGTCATATGTTCTTTCTATAGTCGGCAAAATATTTCTTTGCCTTCCAGAGCCGTAATTTGCTGTGAATGTTCTAGAAAATCAAATAATGTTCACCATGACAGGGGAAAAACATATAAAGAGACTTTAAACTTAGAAATGAAAACTAAAATGCAATAGAGTCTCCATATTCCACTTGCAGTTGTTACCTTTCACTGACAGGTATGACCTCACTACCGAGACTAAGTCCTTTGAGGACAGAAATCGTGCTTCTTATCTACTTGTATCTAAAGCACTTTGTGAAACAAACAAACATTGAAAACTCAGTTACTTTTTAGATTGAAGCTAATTATGATGAACTCATAGTAATCAAATAAAAGATGTTGAAATATCTGTATATAATTCTAAACAACTAGGTTTTAAATAATTAACAAATATAAATCGGCAGAAGATACATTAATCTTTAGATATACTGTGTAGGGAGTAATTTACACTAAAATCAGTTAATAATATTGTATGGTTGCCCGTTGAAAGTATTGACTTACCCCATATTAGTGAGATGCAGTTAGAAATGTGAAGATTATCCCTTCCAGCCCTCTCAGTTTACCACTGAAAAAACAGAGGCCCAGAAAGAGAAAGAGATTGTTCAAGGTTACATAGTTAGTTAATAACAAAGATGTGACTAGAATCTCAACCATTTGACTCCCTGTCCATCAAACTTGACCCACACAGACTCTCAAGTGATACATGGTCTTTTTTTTAAAAAAAAAATCTTCCTTTAAAAATGTGCTGTACTGTGTAATTATGATAACAAAACTTGGATCCTCAAAGAAAAGATAAAAACAACGCAACTCCTTCCTTTCATTGCAGAGGTAGGGGTCCATGGATATGGAGCACTTTATATTATGAAATTTGATTGATTTATTGATTAGTTTAACTGCACAGCTTTTTTATTCTCTTTCTTTGTTATTCTTTGTTCTGATGGATCAATTGCTGGGAAAAGTAGTAGAAGGATAAAAAAATATAAAAGATAACCAAATATTACATGGGTTGTATGGGCAATGTACTGTCATGCCTCTTTTCACAAAGTACTAATCTGGTACTTGTGAAATTGATGCATGTTCTAGAGAGCTAGATGGACTACAGAGCTTGGTGCACTACCGAGCTTGATGGACTTATCCTTACCCCTCAAGTTTACAGTCTAATGGATATCAGTCACCTCCTAGACATACTATGGCATCAGAGTAGGACCTTTAATGATATCCATAGGATTTGAAATGTTTGAGGATAGGGATCTCTGCTAGACACAAGAAAAGAAGGAAATAGTAAGGAACTGTTAAACTGAAATACATGCCCACAAAACTGAAGATTTAAATCAAATAGATAAGTTTAAATTTATAAAAATATAAGATGCCCTTAACAGAACAAAAATAGAATTTCAGAAACAAGTTAAGAAAGCTGTTAGTGAGTTCTGCCCCCCAAAAAACAGACTTAGATAGACTTAAAAGTAAATTCTATGAAATATTTAAAGCTAGACCTACCCCTAGTTTATATTCATTGTCTACAAAAATAGATAGATGTTATTTTTACCTGAGCCCTATAAGAAAAACATGGTTCTGTTACCCCAACCAGGGAGAATTAAAGTAGAAGGAAAAAAAGATATACAAATATCCCTAATGAATATTGATACATACAAAAATTAGTCAAGGGGCTATGTAAATATTGAAGAAAATATTTTTCTTATCATATTGGATTTATTCCAGCAATGGGGGCACCATCGTAGGCAAACAATAAGCATAGTATTCCCATACTACAATGCATATGTGACATCATCAATATAAGCACTTCCTGCAATGCTTCTGATCACAACTTAACTTTTCTGGATCATCCTGTATGACTCTTGTCCGTGTTCTCCCACAAGCACATCACAGAGGAGCCACACAAAGTGCCAAGGTCACTTCTTACTTTCTCTAGACATTGAAAGAATGCCAACTGGCTAGCCATTAACTCAACCTTTGCTGTTACCACATGGCCAGCACCCTTCCTTTTCCAATCATATATTTAAGCCTAGGTAATCTGTTACGTGCAAGATGTTGCAATTTGCTTGTGCCCTCCATGGACCTCTTTCATTTGCTTTTTGATAATCTTTCAGCATCAGCTCTTCAGAATTGTCCAAAGATTTGTAACCATACAATATCAAGAGAAGACTATCTCTATTAGCACATACTAACAACAAAATAACAATACAATTGATACAACATATAAATAAAATGTCAAAAAAAAGCCTTTAACAAAATACAGAACACATTTGACGTAAGAAATACTAAGGAGAAAAGGAATACATGAATTTTTCTTTGATGTGATAAGCAATATCCATCAAAAAACAAAAGTCAGCATTATTTGCAGTGGAGACAGAAGCCTTTCCAAAATGATCAGGGATAAATCAAGGATATCCTTGTTGATGGTATCATTAAGTACAGTTGCAGAAAAACAGACCACACCAATAAGGTAAAAATGAGAAATTAAGGTTATAATTATAAACAAAGAGGAGACAAAATGCCTTTACTTTCAAATGATATAATGGTTTATTTAGAGGCAGCTACAGTGAATAGAGTGATAGTTCTGGAGTTGGGAAAACCTGAGTTCAAATTTGGCCTCAGGCTCTAGCTGTATGATCCTGGACAAGTTGCTTAACCTTTGTTTGACTCAGTTTCCTCAACTGTAAAATGGGGATAATAGTAGCACCTCTCTTCTAGGGTTGCTGTGAGGATCAAATGAGAGAATGTTTGTAAAAAGTGCTTTGTACAGTGTCTGGCACATAATAGGTACTATATAAATGCTTATTTCCTTTATTTAGACAAAAGATTTAATGAAAATTATAATTAAACCTACCCATTCCTTAAGTAAGATAGCAAGATGTATAATAAACACACAACAATCACCAGCTTCTCTGTATATTATAAACAAAGCTCAAGAGGGAAATGTAGAAAAAGAAATTATATCCAAAATAACAACAAAATACAATAAATATATGGTAGTTAACCTACTGAGACACTCTCAGGAATTATAGGAAGGCAACTAGAAAATATTATTTAAATTAAATTCTTTAAAAAGAAAGATAAGCAACGTATTGTTATTGAGCCTGACAAAATATTTTAAATGGCCATACTAATACATGAATTCACTGATCTACTGCTATACCAATCAAACTAACAATTACTGACACATCGAGGTAGGTACTGGACATATGCTTCATAAGACTTGAGTTCAAGTCCTGCCTCAGGCACTATGTAAGTCATTTAACTCAGCCTCATTTTCCCTCTCTACAAAATGAGGATAGTGATAATAGTACCTACTTCATATGCTTATTGTGAATACCAAACAAGATACATACAGATATAGATAGATATAATGTTTTACCAAATTTGACCTATGTAAATATTAGCTATTATTTATTGCTTATATAATAGAAAATAATAGAAGATTTCAACTGAAGGAGCAAAACATTAAAGGTATCAAGGGAAATACTGAAAAACATAGGAATGAGGGAGGTCTCCCATTACCAGATACTAAAATCTAAAGTGCTAATCATGAAGACTATTTGGTACTTAATAAAAGGTGGAAAAGTTGATGATTGGAACAGACTGGGTAAATAGTACCCAGGGTCAATTAAACAAGGCACTCTTGTACTCAATAGCATAAAAGAATAAGGAGATACAATAAGAACATCTGAAAAAAGCATAAAGTTGTTTTGGAAGAAAATAAATTTAGACTAATATATTATACCACATACTACAACAAACTGCACATAGATATATATAACATAAATGTAAAACAACACACCAATTTTTTTTAAGTGGGAAATAGGAAAATGTCTTTCACAGCTATAGCTAGAATAATGATTCCAAAAACAACCTAGAAATATAAATGATTGCAAAAGATAATATAGACCATTTTGACCATATAAAATTGCAAAATGAAGTATTAGGAAATAACAAATATATTTGATAAAGGTGTGATGTTTAAGAGCTATTGGGAGGGACATAAAAAAGCAGTCTAAAAATATATGCAAACTATTAAATTCACCATCAATAAGAGTAATAGAAATTAAATATTTCTGGAATTTCACCTCATACCCATTAGATTGGTAAATATGGCAAAGGGCAAAAATGGTAAATATTCAAAGGACCATGGGAAGAAAGAATGATGACTACTGGTGTAGCTATAAGTTGATTCAACTATTCTAGAAAACAATTTAGGAATATAGTAGAAAAGCCATTAAACTATGTTTCTTGACTAAAAGTTTTCACTCCTGGACCTATACTTCAAATAACTCAAAGACAGAAAGAAGAAAGTACCCATATATGCCAAAAGAACACTTTTTCTGGTAGCAAAAAATAAATTAAAACAAAAGTGGGTGAATTTTAAAATGACTGAACAAGTTAAGATATATGATTTTTCCCTTTAAAATTGTATCAATAACTTCTGTTTTAACATAACCTTTATTTATAACTATACTATGTGCCCTCTTCTCTAGCCAATCACTCGAAAAGTTTTCATTAAGCAATTATTTTATGTCAAGAACTGTGCTTAGCACAGGAACATAAAGAAAAACTGAAAAGAGTCTCTACTATTAAGAAAGAAATCATATCCAAAAAGGGGGAAAGAAACAACTAGTCAAAACTAACCAATACTTCAACCAAATCTGACAAGAGTTCCTCACCTAAATGAAAGAGGGACATTCATTGTTTTAACTCTTCTCTGGGGCTATGTTTTATCATTACAATTACAAATCATTCAATTTGGATTGTTGCCATTCTTTCTATTTGCATTGTTTTAGTTATTGTGAACTTTTTTTTGCTTACTTTGCTTTATATGAGTTCATGACTTCTTGTGCTTATCTGTTTCCATTATATTCATTATTTCTTATAGAACACTAAAATGCCTTTACATTCATGTACTACAATTTGTTTAGCCAAAACTACAAAAAATACTGCTATAAATGTTATTATATTTGGAGATCTTTCTTTTTAGCCCTATCCTTCTTGGAATATATGTCTATCAATGGGATCTCTGGGTGAAAAGTATGATCATTTTAGCCACTTCTTCACAAAATTACAAATTACTTACCAGTCAATCAGTTATCCAACTAGTTCTTGGACCAATTCACAGACACCACCAACACTGCATTATTGGTGTGTCCATCTGTCCAGAGCTCTTCCATGTGAGTTAACTATTTTCATATTATATCATCTATTCTTCATCCCTTCTTGTAGTATTAATGTGATCAAAGATCTTCCCCACCCTTTCCATAAGCCTCAGGTGGGCTAGGGGGAAAGCTTAATTATGTTTCTGTTTGTAAGTAGACTTAAAGCCTCTACTTACCAGGTATTAAGCCCATTTGAGCTTGAATCCCTCAGAGCCCCAAGGGGAGTTGCTAAGACCAGAGCCAATGGCATATGCATTGAGTTCTAGTCAATCATGAATTCAACTAATCAGAGACCTGAGTTCTGTCCAATCAGACACTGGCTGAGACTGTATATAAGGAGAGCCCAGAGTGTGAGAAAACTAGAATTGAAGAGGGACAGAACTGAAGAGAAGCAGAACTGAAGGGAAGCAGAATTAAGAAGCAGACACCAAAAGGACATCTAGGCAGCATAATCAAGAGGGCACTGAAGAGCAGACATTGACAGAGCCAGCAATGGCAGAACTGCAGATGAGAGTGCTGAGTAGAGAATTAGGATTCATGAGTGATTGTTTACAGGGAGGTCTTAGCAGGGGGAAAGGTTACAGGATGACTTGGTTCCTTGTGATAATACTGTGTTATAATTTCCCTGTTTCTTTTTAATTCATATTTAATTTATTTAATATATTTAGTTTTCAGCATTGATTTTCACAAGATTTTGAATTACAAATTTTCCCCCCATTTCTGCCCTCCCACCCACTCCAAGATGGCACATATTCTGGTTGTCCCATTGCCCAGTCAGCCCTCCCATCTGTCACCCCACTCCCCTCCCATCCCCCTTTCCCTTCTTCTCCTGGAGAGCAAGATAAATTACTATGCCCCATTGCCTATGTATCTTATTTCCTAGTTGCATGCAAAAGCCTTTATTTGTTGTTGTTTTAGAACATCTGTTTTTAAAACTTTGAGCTCAAAATTCTGTCTCCTCTACCCTCCTTGCCCATCCCCTCTAAGATGGCAAGCAATTCAAAATAAGCCACATGTGTATCATTATGTAAAACCTTTCCACAATACTCATGTTGTGAAAGATTAACTATGTTTTGCTCCTTCCTAACCTATCCCCCTTTATTGAATTTTCTCCCCTGGCCCTGTCCCTTTTCGAAAGTGTTCATTTTTGATTACCTCCTCCCCATCTGCCCTCCCTTCTATCATCCCCCATTTTTTTTTATCTTCCTCCTCCTTTCCTGTGGGGTAAGATATCCAATTGAGTGTGTATGGTATTCCCTCCTCAGGTCAAATCTGATGAGAGCAAGATTCACTCATTCCTCCTCATCTGCTCCCTCTTCCCTCCTAAAAGAACTGCTTTTTCTTGCCACTTTTATGTGAGATAATTTACCCCATTTTATCTCTCCCTTTCTCCCTCTCTCAATATAGTCCTCTCTTATCTTTAATTTGATTTTATTTTTTTAGATATCATGACTTCATATTCAACTCACCCTGTACCCTCTGTCTATATCTATATATCTATATCTACATATATATATATATATATATATATATATATACACATAGACACACACATATATATGTATGCATATTCCTTTCAGCTACTATGATACTGAGATATCATGAATCATACACATCATCTTTCCATGTAGGAATGTAAACAAAACAGTTCAACTTTAGTAAGTCCCTTATGATTTCTCTTTCTTGTTTACCTTTTCAGGCTTCTCTTGATTCTTGTGTTTGAAAGTCAAATTTTCTGTTCAGCTCTGGTCTTTTCACTGAGAAAGCTTGAAAGTCCTCTATTTTATTGAAAATCCATATTTTGCCTTGGAGCATAATACACAGTTTTGCTGGGTAGGTGATTCTTGGTTTTAACCCTAGCTCCATTGACCTCTGGAATATCGTATTCCAAGGCCTTCAATCCCTTAATGTGGAAGCTGCTAGATCCTGTGTTATCCTGATTATTTTTCCACAGTACTCAAATTGTTTCTTTCTGGCTGCTTGCAGTATAGTCTCCTTGACCTGGGAGCACTGCAATTTGGCAACAATTTTCCTAGGAGTTTTCTACTGGGGATCTTTTTGAGGAGGCAATCTGTGGATTCTTTCAATTTCTATTTTACCCTCTGGCTCTAGAATATCAGGGAAGTTCTCCTTGATAATTTCTTGAAAGATGATATCTAGGCTCTTTTTTTGATCATGGCTTTCAGGTAGTCCGATAATTTTTAAATTCTCTCTCCTGGATCTATTTTCCAGGTCAGTGGTATTTCCAATGAGATATTTCACATTGTCTTCCATTTTTTCATTCTTTGGTTCTGTTTTATATCTTGATTTCTCATCAAGTCACTAGCTTCCACTTGCTCCAATCTAATTTTTAAGGTAGTATTTTCTTCAGTGGTCTTTTGGACCTCCTTTTCCATTTGGCTAATTCTGCCTTTCAAGGCATTCTTCTTCTCATTGGCTTTTTGGAGTTCTTTTGCCATTGGAGTTAGTCTATTTTTTAAGGTGTTATTTTCTTCAATATTTCATTCAGTATTTTTTTGGAGTCTCCTTTAGCAAGTCATTGACTTGTTTTTCATGGTTTTCTCACATCCTTCTCATTTCTCTTCCCAATTTTTCCTCTACTTCTCTAACTTGCTTTTCCAAATCCTTTTTCAACTCTTTCATGGGCTGAGACCAGTTCATGTTTTTCTTGGAGGCTTTTGATGTAGGCTCTTTGACTTTGTTGACTTCTTCTGGCTGTATGTTTTGGTCTTCTTTGTCACCAAAGAAAGATTCCAAAGTCTGAGACTGAATCTGAGTGTGTTGCCTGGCCATGTTCTCAGCCAACTTACTTGACCCTTGAGTTTTTCGTCGAGGTATGAGTGAGCAAAGAGTACTTTGTTCCAAGCTTGAGGGGATGCGCCGCTGATTTCAGAGCTATTTCTATACAGCCATCTCTGCCACACCAGCACTCCTCCTTCCCCAAGAACTGCCAACCCGGACCTGACGCTGTCCTTGGGGTGGTGGCCGAACCGCGAACTCCTTCTTTCACTCTGTCCCCCGCAGCTTTTCCCACTAACCTTCTCTGTTGTCTTTGGTGTTTGTGGGTTGAGAAGTCTGGTAACTGCTGCAGCTCACTGATTCAGGGCACTAGGGCCTGTTCCGCCCAGCTCCTGGTCTGGTTGGTCCTGCCACTGCCCATGCTGAGCTCTGCTCCCCTCTGTTCTGTGCCCGATAGACCTCATCCAGTCACCATCCAGGCTGTCCTGGACTGTATCCCTGCTTCCCTCTGCTATTTTGTGGGTTCTGCAGTTCTAGAATTTGTTCAGAGCCATTTTTATAGGTTTTTGGAGGGACCTGGTGGGGAGCACACGCAAGTCCCTGCTTTCCAGCTGCCATCTTGGCTATGCCCCCTCCTTGTTTCTATATTAAGGTAGGTTTACTGGTCTTGGAATATAATTTTGGTTATATCGAATTGGAGTAGCTGGTCCTGAGATCTGATCCTCTAGAGTCTAAATAAATGTTATACTTCCTGTGCCTTCTACCTAGAGAGTTTTGCCTACTTTGCAAGTCTAAACTACACAGGCATGTTCACAGTCATCCTTGAGGTCATAAATCTTGCCTTGCTGATGCACTTCCTCCCTTCTAACATCTTCTGGTTCAGTTCAAGGAAAGCAGCACATAAGTGATGAAATGAAAAAGCATAACAAGCTAATTGCTCATTGTCTTCCTGACACTTCCTACACAAGCTTCTTTCCCATCAATTTCCTATGGGCTATCTTACTCAGATGCCTTGAATTCTGATACTTGGGTTGCTTAATTACTTATTTATGATGTTTTTTTTTTCTTTAAAATGGCCATGTCATTGAAATTTTGGATAATAGAAAACCTCAAATTTACTATTATTTATAACATAGGTATTAATAGATGTTTGGATTTGAACTCAGGTCCTCCTGACTCCGGGGCCAGTGCTCTACTCACTGCACTATGTGAAAATTAGAATAGGCAAAGAAGAAACTAAATTATCACTTTTTGCAAACAATATGATGATTTACTTAGAGAATCCTAGAGATTCAAGTAAAAAACTACTTGAAATAATAAACAACTTTAGCAAAGTTGCAAGATATAAAATAAACCCACATAAATCCTTGGCATTCCTGTACATTACTAACAAAGCCCAACAGCAAGAGATAGAAAGAGAAATTCCATTTAATGCTACTGTAGACACTATAAAATATTTGGTAGTCTGCCTGCCAAGACAAACCCAGGACCTATATGAACATAAATGTGAAACACTTTTCACACAAATAAAGTCAGATCTAAATAAATGGAATAACATCAGTTGCTCATAGTTAGGCCAAGCTAATATAACAAAAATGACAATTTTGCCTAAATTAATATACTTATTCAGTGCCATACCAGTCAACTACCAAAAAAATTATTTTACAGAGCTGGATAAAATAATAACAAAATTTATCTGGAAGAATAAGAGATCCAGAATATCAAGGGAATTAATGAAAAGAAATGCTAGGAACAGTTGCCTAGCCATACCAGATATTAAACCGTACTATAAAGCAGTAGTCATCAAAACTACTTGGTACTGGCTAAGAAACAGACTCATGGATCAGTTGAACAGGATAGGTACACAAGATGCAGCAGTCAACGACTATAGCAATCTACTCTTTGATAAACCAAAAGAATCCAGCTTCTGGGCTAATAATTCACTATTTCACAAAAACTGCTGGGAGAATTCAAAAATGGTAGGGCAGAAACTGGGCATAGACCAATATCTTATACCATATACCAAAATGAAGTCAAAATAGGTTCATGATTTAGGAATAAAGGCTGATACTATAAGCAATTTGGGAGAGCAAGGAATAGTTTACCTATCAGATTTATGGGAAAGGAAAGAATTCACAACACAACAAGAGATAGAGAGCATTACAAAATGCAAAATGAATAATTTTGATTATATTAAAGTGAAAAGTTTTTGTATAAACAAAGCCAATGCAACAAAGATTAGGAGGGAAGCAGAAAATTGGGAGAAAATCTCTATAACCAATGTCTCTGATAAAGGCCTCATCTCTTAAATATACAGGGAAATGAGCCAAATTTATGGGAATAGAAGTCATTCCCCAATTGAGAAATGATCAAAGGAGATGAACAGGCAGTTTTCAGAAGAAGAAATTAAAGATATATATAGGGATATAAAAAAATGCTCTAAATCACTATTGATTAGACAACTCTTTTTTTATTTGAATAATATCACAATTCCTAAACTTCATTTCTTTATCTAAATTCATTTAGTACACATTATAAGCTACAAGGCACTACATCAATGTTACTTGGTTTTTTTGCCCAGCTTTTGCACAACTGCCAAAATAATCTTCCTGACCCACAGATTTCATTATGTGATTTTTTTAATTTCATTTTTATTTTATTTTTCTAAATTACATATAAACAAAGAATTTTAACTTTTTAATGTTGAGTTCCATATTCTTTCCCTCTCTTCCTGTCACGTATAATATCTTCATATTAGCAATGTTGCAAAAAAAAGATAAAGTTTAAAAATTATATATGGATCTTTAATCAGACTCTCTCAGTTCTTTCTCAGGGGGTAGATAGTAATTTTTATCATAAGTCCTTCAGAATTGTCTTGAATGTCTACATCACTGAGTTAATAATAATAATAGCTAATTCACAGAATAGCTATTCACGATTGATCATCATGCAATATTGCTGTTACTGTGCACAATGTTCTCCTGGTTCTGCTCACTGAACTTTGTATTGGTTCATGTAAATCTTCTTAGAGTTTTCTGAAAGTTTCTTGCTTGTCATTTCTTATAACAAAATAGTATTCTATCACAATCATATACCACAGCTTGTTCAGCCATTCCCCAGCTAATGGGCATCCCTTCAGTTTCTAATTCTTTACCACCACAAAAAGAGGTACTATAAATATTTTTGTACATATAGGTCCTCTTTCTTTTTCTTTAATCTCTTTTAGGGTATAGACATAGTGGGGTATTGCTAGGACACAGAGTGCACACAATTTTATAACCCTTTGGGCATAATTCAGAATTGCTCTCCAGAATAGGTGGATCAGTTCATAACTACAAGAGTGCAGAAGTGTCCAATTTTCTTCCACATCTCCTCCAACATTCATTATTTTCTTTTTCTGTCATATTAGCCAGTCTGATATACGTGAGATGATACATCAGAGTTGTTTTAATTTGCATTTCTCTAATCAATAGTGAGTTAGAGCATTTTATATGATTATGGACATCTTTGATTTCTTCTTAAAACTGCCTTTTAATATCTTTTATGTAAATTACCATCAGCTGGGAAAAATGCATTTTCTTATAAATTTGAGTCAGTTCTTTATATATTTGAGAAATAAGACTTTTATCAGAGGAACTTGCTGGTAAAAAAAATGTTTTCCCAGTTTTCTGCTTTCCTTCTAATCTTGGCTGTATTGGTTTTGTTTATGCAAAAACTTTTTATTTCATTTAATCAAAATTATCCATTTAACACCCTGTAATACTAGAGCATGTAGGTGGTACAGTGGATAGAGCACCAAGCCTAGATTCAGGAAGAACTGAGTTCAAATACAGCATCAGACACTTATCAGCTATGTGACCATGGGCAAGTTGATTTGCAAGTTGTTTGCCTCAGTTTCCTCTTCTGAAAAATAATTTGAAAATGGAAATGACAAATCATTCCAGCTTCTTTGCCAAGAAAAGCTCAAATAGGGTCACAAAGAGTCTGACATGACTGAAGCTACTGAACAGCACCATCAATGCTCTGTATCACTTGTTTGGTCATAAATTCTTACCTTATCTATAATTCTGAGAGGTAAAATATCCCACACTCTCCTAATTTGTTTATGATATTAAGCTTTATGTCTAAATTGTGTACCCATTTTGAACTTGCCCCAGTATATGATATGAAATGTTGTTACACCAAGTTTCTGACAAATTGATTTCTAGTTTTCCTAGGAATTTTTGTCAATGGTGAGTTCTTACACAAAAGCTTAGATCTTTGGGTATATCAAACACTTGATTACTATAGTCATGTATTACTGTGTATTCTGTACCAAATATATTCCATTGATATACCACTCTATTTCAGGTTGTATTGATTATTACCTCTTTGTTATATAGTTAGAGATCTGGCACTGCTAAGCCACTGTGCTTCACAATTTTTTTCATTGATTCCCTTGATATTCTTGGCCTTTTGTTCTTCTGGATGAATTTTGTTATGATTTTTCTAACTCTATAAACTATTTTTTGGTAATTTGTTTGGTATGTATTACTGAATAAGTAAATTAATTTAGTTAAAATTATCATCTTTATTATATTGGCTTGGCCTAACCATGAGCAATTAATATTTCTCTAATTGCTTAGCTCTGACTTTGTGTGAAAAGTGATTTGTAATTGTGTTCATATAGTTCCTGCATTTGTCTTGGCAGAAAGACTTCTAAGTATTTTATATTGTCTGCAGTTATTTTATGTATTTTCTCTTTCTATCTCTTCCTGCTAGGTTTTTTGGTAATATATAGAAATTCTAACGGCTTATGTGGGTTTATTTTATATACTGCAAGTCTGCTGAAGCTGTTATTTATTCAACTAGTTTTCTAATTGATTCTAGTATTCTCCAAGTATACTATCATATCGTCTACAGAGAGTGAAAGTTTAGTTTCCTCGTTGCCTATTCTGATTCCTTCAGTTTCTTTTTCTTGTCTCATTGCTATAGCTAGCATTTCTAGAACAATATTAAATAGTAGTGGTGATGATGGGCATCCTTGTTTCAACCATGATTCTTTTGGAAAAGTTTCTATCTTATCCCCACTACAGATAATTCTCACTAATGGTTTTAGATAGATACTACTTATATTTTGAAGAAAGCTGCACTTATTCCAAAGCTTTCTAGTGTTTCTATAGAAATGAAAATTGTATTTTGTCAAAAGCTTTTTTCTGCATCTATTGAGGTAATCATGATTTTTGCTGGTTTTGTTGTTGATATGGTATATTATGCTGATAGTTTAATAAACATCGAACCAGTCCTGCATTTCTGGTATAAATCTGACCTTGTCATAGTGCATGTAGTTTGAGATATATTGCTGCAATCTCCTTGCTAGTATTTTAGTTAAAATTTTTACATCAACATTCATTAGGGAAACTGGTTTATCTATAGTTTTCTTTCTCTATTTTTGCTCTTCCTGGTTTAAGTATCATCATTATATTTTGTCATAAAAGGAATTTGGTAGGACTCCTTCTTCACCTATTTTAACAAATAGTTTATGCAGTACTGAAACTGATTATTCTTTAAATATTTGTTAGAATTTATCTGCAAATCTATCTGGTGCCAGGGATTATTTTAGAGAGCTCATTGATGGCTTGCTCAATTTTTTTCTAAAATATAATTATTTAAGTATTATATTTCCTCTTCTGTTAATTGTGGAAGTTTATATTTTGTAAGTATCCATTTCACTGACACTGTCAGCTTTATTGGTGTATAATTGGGCAAAATAGTTCCTGATAATTGGCTTCAATTTCATCTTCATGGTGGTGAATTCACCCTTTTCATTTTTGAAACTGGTAATTTGATTTTCTTTTTAAATCCAATTAACCAAAGGTTTATCTATTTTATTGCCATTTTTTCATAAAACCATCTCCTAGTTTGATTTATTAGTTCAATGGTTTTCTTACTTTCAATTTTATGAATCTCTCCTTTGATTTTCAGAATTTCTAATTTAGTGTTTAATTGGGGATTTTTAATTTGTCCTTTTTATAGTTTTTTTTAGTTGCATTCTTAATTCACTGATCTGTTCTTTCTCTATTTTAATGATGTAAGCATTTAGAGATATAAATTTTCCCCCAAGTACTGCTTTGGTTGCAATCCATATATTTAGGTATGTTGTCTCATTGTTGTCATTCTCTTTAACAAAATCATTTATTGTTACTATTATTTGTTCCTTCAACCACTCATTCTTAGGAGTAGGTTACTTAGTTTCTAACTAATTTTTAATCTACGTTTCCAATTCACTTTGTTGAACATAATTTTTGTTGCATTATGATCTGAAAATGATGCACTTAATATTTTTGCCTTTCAACATTTGGTTATGAGGTTTTTTTTTTGCCCTAATGTGTGATCAATTT
Organism: Trichosurus vulpecula; assembly: GCF_011100635.1. Classification (NCBI taxonomy): domain Eukaryota; kingdom Metazoa; phylum Chordata; class Mammalia; order Diprotodontia; family Phalangeridae; genus Trichosurus; species Trichosurus vulpecula. The sequence continues at coordinate 135,485,219 of NC_050580.1, forward strand.
TTGTGAAAGTGCCATTTACCAATGACAAAAAGGTATACTCCTTTCTATTTCCATTAACTTTTTTTCAGAGGTCAATTATATCTATTTTTTCTCAAATTCTATTCATCTCCTTAACTTTGTTCTTGTTTATTTTATGGTTAAAGTCATTTACTACTGAGAGGGCAAAGGTTTTTATTTTATTTATTTATTTTTAGTTTTCAACATTCACTTCCATAAGATTTTGAGTTTAAAATTTTCTCGCTTCCTCCCCTCCCCCACCCCAAAACAGCATACAATCTGATATAGGTTCTACATATATATATTGATATCAAACATATTTCCACATTAGTCATGTTGTAAAGAAGAATTAGAACCAATGGGAGGAATCACAAGAAAGAAGAAACAAAACAAAACAACAACGGAAAAAAGAAAGAGCAAATAGTATGCTTTGATCTGTATTCAGACTCCATAGTTCTTTTTCTGAACATGGACAGCATTTTCCATCATGAGACTTTTGGAGTTGTCTTTGATCCTTGCATTGCTGAGAACTAAGTCTATCAAAGTTAGTCATTGCACATTGTGGCTGTCACTGTCTGCACTGTTCTTGTTCCGCTCGCTTCACTCAGCATCAGTTCACATAGGTCTTTCTAGGTTTTTTTCTGAAGTCTGCCTGCTCATCATTTCTTATAGCACAACAGTATTCCATTATATTCATATACCACAGCATGTTCAGCCAGTCCCCAGTTGATGTTCATCCCCTCAATTTCCAATTCTTGGCCACCACAAAAAGAGCTACTACAAATATTTTTGTACACATGGGTCCTTTTCCCATTTTTATGATCTCTTTGGGTTACAGACCTAGAAGTGATATTGCTGAGTCAAAGAATATACACAGTTTTATAGCCCTTTGGGCATAGTTTCAAATTGTTCTCCAGAATGGTTGAATCAGTTCACAGCTCCACCAAAAATGCATTAGTGTTCCAATTGTCCCATGTCTTCTCCAACACCTATGATTTTCCTTTTTTTGTCATGTCATCTAATCTGATAGGTGTGGCGATACCTCAGAGTTGTTTTGATTTGCATTTCTGAGAGAGCAATGTTAAGGTCTTTCACCAGTACAGTTTTACAGCCTATTTCCCAAATCATTCTGGCTTTCATTGAATGCCAAATAATAGTCTCAGCTCAAGCCTCTGTGGTTTATCGTTTAGTTTTTGATGGCTTAGAACTAATATAGAAAGAAATTGCTTTCTGTTCTGACCAGAAACTCTGAGGGCTTTCCCACCTCAGATCGATATCTTTGGGATGATAAGTTAGGCCATCTTCTGTCTCAATTCTTACCTAGCCCTTAACCACTGAATGGGTGTGGCCACAGACAAACTGAGACCTGAGAAAGACCTTAATTTAGAAAGGCCAAGGTCATCCACTGCATCGTGGGCCATCAACAGAAATCTTGACTTTTGCCTTGCCACTGTACTCTGATGACTCTGGAGGAGAAAGCAAGGCTGACAACTTTGTTCAGCTCTGCCTCACTCAAATCCAATTCACATCCAAGTCAAGACATCTGCTCATGATGTCATTGGTCCTCTTCAAGAACAAAGGATCAACAACAAGGTTTTCCTTTAAGAATTTGGATGTTATGCCATTTGGTGCATCTATATTTAGTATTGATATCACTTCTTTGCCTGTTACCTTTTAGTAAATATGGTTTCCATGCTTATCTCTTTTAATTGTCTAGTTTTGCTTTTTGCTTTGTCTGAGTTCATAATTGCTACCCTTCAACTTAATTTTGATTTCATTTGAAACGTAATAGATTCTGCTCCAATCCTTTATTTTTATCTTATGTAATATCTTTCAAGTTTCAAGTATGCTTCTTATTAACAACACATTGTTGGATTCTAGTTTTTAATCTACTCTGCAATCTGCTTCCACTTTATGGGTGAATTTATCTCCTTCACATTCATAGTCAGGATTATTAATTATGCATTTCCCTCCATCCTGTTTCACCCTGTTTAGCCTCTCTCTGCCTCTCTCTCTCTCTCTCTCTCTCTCTCTCTCTCTCTCTCTCTCTCTGTCTCTCTCTCTCTCTCTCTCTGTCTCTTTCTCTTTGTCTCTTTCTCTCTCTCTCCTTCCAACCCTCCTTAAAAATTTGTTTTGCTTCTCACCACTCCCTCCTTTAATCTACGCTCCCTTCAATTGGCCTCCCTTTATCTTATCCCTTTTCTCTCTTACTTCTGTATAGGTAAGATAGATTTTTATACAGAACTGAATGTGTGTATTATTCCATTTTTGAGCCAATTCCAGTGGGAGTAAGGTTTAAGCATTGCCTACCCCACCCCAGTCTTCGACTTCATTATAAAATCTCTTCCTTTCACACCTGTTTCATGTGAGATAATTTTCTCCATTCTTCCTTTCCCTTCCCCCTTCTTCTAGTGTGACTCTCTTTCTTATACCTTAATTTTTTTTACAATCATCCTATCATGGTCAACTTACAACCATACCCTCTACCTATGTATATTCCTTCTAATTGTCCTAATAATGGTAAAGTCCTTAGGAATTACAATTATCATCTTTCCATATGGGAATGTAAATATTTTAACCTTATTGATTCCCTTATGATTTCTCTTTCATGTTTCCTTTTTATACTTCTCTTGAGCATTGTATTTGAAAGCTAAATTTTCTATTCAGATCTGGTCTTTTCATCAGGAATGCTTGAAAATGCGTCAATGAAATGTCCATTTTTCCCCCTGAAGGATTTTACTTCATTTTGCTGGTTAGGTTATTCTTGGTTTTAATCCAGCTCCTTGCCTTCCAGAATATCATATTCCAAGCCCTCCAATACTTTAATGTAGAAGATGCTAGATCCTGTGTGATCCTGACTCTGACTGTTTCTGTTTCTTTCTGGCTACTTGCAATATTTTCTCCTTGATATGAGCCCTCTATAATTTGGCTATAATATTGCTGGAAGTTTTCATTTGCTATGACCCATTCACATTTTTCCTTGAGGCTTTACATGTAGCTATTTTGATTTTGTTGTCTTCTGTATTTGTGTCTTGATCTACCCTGTTACCATAGTAACTTTCTATGGCCAGATTCTTTTGTTGTTGTTGTTTGCTCACTTTTCCAGCTATTTCCTGGCTTTTAACTTTATGTTAAAGTTGGGGCTCTGCTCCTGGGCTAGAGAAAGCACTGTCTTAACGCCAGGCCGTTCCTTGCTATTGTTTTCAGAGCTAGATCTGGGGATTTCTATGTTTCAGGGTGATTCCAAGTTGGCAATACCTGGGTAATTGCAGAGTCACTACTCTCCTGATCTGGGATCCAGTTTTTAAAAAAAGACCTTTTACTTCTGTAACCACCAGCACTGACACTCCTCTTGGCTGTGAGACTGTGACCAGGTCCTCTGCTCTCCTGTAGTCACAATTGCTAGAGCTCCCCTCTGTCTTGGAATTGAGACCATGGTCCCTATTCCCTTATGAAAAACAAGAGCTCCTCTCTACTCTGCCACTGAAAGTGCTATCACTCCTTTTGGCCCTGGTGCTGTGACTTGGAACTGAATCTGAGCAATGCAATAGGGTAATGAACCCAGTGCCAGAAAAGGATCCCTTTCTGACTAGCTGTCTGCATCCACTCCCACTGTCTGAGAACTGAGAGCTCATCTGCCTCTGCCAACGTAGCAGCCTCCAAGGCCGGCTGCTGGCCTTCTCAGTCCCCCAGAGCTGTGCAATCTCACTCTTCTCTATGTTCAACCATCACCTTTCCTGCCAATATCCTAAATTGTCTTAGATTAGAAAATTGTTTTCACCTCTGTTCATTCTGCCACTCCAGAAATTTATTTGAGGTGTTTTTAAAAGTTATTTAGAAGGGAATTTGTGAGCTCTACTGAGTGCTTCTTTACTCCGCCATTTTGGATTTGTTTCTCCTCTATGTCATTTTCAATACTTAATAATAATAATCTTTAGTGGTATTGCCTATATGACAAACAAGTTTTTCAAATTTGTTTTTGTTTTGTGTAGACTTGTGATTTCATTGATATAAGGCATTCCCAGTGAGTAGCTTCCTTTGTAAATGCAGATCTATACATTATAATCTAATTTATGGTTAGTCCTAGAGAGAAGCCTGGGAAACTAAGAGATTAAGTGACTTCCTCAGAGTCATACAGCCAGTGTGTGGCAGCCCTGGAAAAGCACATTCTAAGAAGCCAGCTTCCTATATTCTATAACACTTTTCTTCTCATATACCTTCAACCACACTATTTAGCCCCACCCCAATCTACAATTCTGTTATTCCAATCTAATTTTGAGTAAGCCAACTTCATGCTTTCTACATTCCAGCCACACTGGAATATTGTCCAAACATATCCTTTATTCCCCTAGTTTGATGATTTTATACAGTCCTGAAATGGACATCCTCTATATCTCTGCTGGCTGAAATCTTTCTCTTCTTCTAAAGTTTAGCTTGGGTGCTACCTTCTTTAAGAAGCTTTCCTGATTCCTCTTCTAGTTTAAAATTGCCTCTCCCTCTGAAAATTTTCCTAGAGCACTTTTATCACAGATTATCTTGAAGTGTATTTATGCATGATATTTTATTCCCTCCCTTGACCTCCTCTAGACTTTAAGTTCATTGAGTGTAGGAAGCTTATCATCCTCCTTTGTATTAAGAGAAGTTAGTCCAGTGTTTGAACGTAATTAACACAACAAATGTTTCTTGAATTGAACTTGATTACCTGTTATTTAAAAATATCAATCAACCTTATGTGCCAGGCATGGTGCTAGACACTGGGGACATAAACATAATAAATGAAGTTATTCTTATTCACAAGAAGCTGACATTATAACAGAGAGAAAAGGTCACCGATGCAAATATATGTATATCTATATGTATATGCAGAATAAAGATACAAGATAAATACAAATAAATGCAAGTAGTAAAACTGCTCTCCTCTAGAATATAGCTGACAGTTTTATCCATTGTTTGAATGACAGAGTCTGAGGAGGGAAAAAAGAAGAAAAAATTTTTTCTAAATAATTATGGATTTAAAGAAAAAAAGTTCTGTATGTAGACCACTTAGAATTGTCCTCACTCATTCAACCATCACTCATTTCCATTAGAAAATCCATGTCAGTGCCCTCACAACACAGTCCATTTATTTGTTCAACAAGAATTTGTTATGTGCTTGGTGCTGGATGTACAAAGGCAGTCTTGTAACAATAATGCTGCTTGCCACTACCGTGGCTGTATCAGACCAACAACACCAGCACACAGGAAGGCTGCTAACACAGGTTCTTTGATCTGCTTTTCTAAGGAAAGCAACTTTAAGGGGTTAACAATCTTACTTTAATTAAACATACATATATCAGTCACTTAGTTCAGAGGAAAAAGTCAGCACCCTGAACTTCAGAGAGTATGCAAACAGAAATTACAAGCATACATTGTATAAACAGAGCAAATAAACGCAAACCAGTAGACAAACTTCTAATTGTCTAACTATAGCAATATATACAGTTACCGAAGATAGGTTTTCAAAGCCAGGGCACTCCATGACAGCTACCTAGAGTCTTGTCTGGTCAAATCACAGGACACTTTTCCAATGAATGAGAGCCCCAAAACAAAATGCCAACCTCAGATCGTATATATCCTTCTCAGCGCCCTGGGGCTTAGTACCTACTTAGCAAAAGAGGGTGGGGCCTGGGGCCTGGGGCTTTCTTGTTTCTTAAGCAGGTTATCAAAGACTCTACATTCAATCAAAGACTCCCAATTGAAACAAAGGCAGGACTCATCAAAAGTACTTGATTACTTCAGTGCTGAGAAGCACTCAAAAAACAGCAAAAAGTCACACTTGGCTCTTGCCATTACATTTGAAAGGCAAGACTCATCAAAGTACTTGATTACCTCAGCGCTGAGAGGCACTCCAAAACAAAAGACAAAAGGTCCCATTTACCTGCCCAATTCAAACAAAGGCAAGAATCATTAAAGGCACTAGATTGTCTTAGCATTCCAAAAGAGAAAACAGTAAAAAAAAAAAAAAAAGTCCCACCCTGATTACCATTACAAGTCTCTGCCTTCAAGAAGCTTCCATACAACCAAGAAATCAACATCTACATGTTTTAAAACATTAAATATAGAATTTAAAAGGCTATTTCCAGGAAGAAGATGCCAGCAACTAGGGGAATCAAGATAGCCTTCCTACAGGAGCTAGCTTTGAAGAAAGTTAAGGTTTATATGACTTAGAGCTAGCATATATATATAGTGCTTTAAGGTTTAAAAAGAACTTCATACATACATATTATACATGCATATTCATATGTGTATTACACATATATGTATGTTATGCATATACATGCATGTATATTATGTTATATAATATAAATTATATGCTTAATAATATTTACGTAAGGCAATTGCAAAAATAGCAACTTTCTGAAAGCCTTGTGAAGGTATATGTATATATGCGTATATAATATATGTATTATATATGTATTGCATATATGTAAAAGTATATCATATGTAAATATATGTGTAGACTATATCAAATTATAAATTACATATTAGACGTTCGCAAAAAATAACAGGGCATCTTTCTGAAAGTGTTATTGTACAGGAGTGTGTGTGTGTGTGTGTGTGTGTGTGTGTATGTAATTTGCTACTCACAACAGCCCTGTGAAGTATATACTGCTATCATCTCCATTTCACAGATGAGGAAAGTGAGGCTCAAAAAGATTGACAGGTTTGCTTAGGATCACTCAGCTAGTGAACATCTGAAACAGTGTTTATGCTGAGGCCTCATGACTCTAAGTCTAATAGTCTTTGCACTCTATTATATTGCCTTTTCCTTGAGCTCTGTGTTTGTTTTCATTTTGTTTTTGTATCTTCGTGTCTAGTCCAGTGCCTTGAACATAGTAGTGCTTGCCGTTTTGGGTAGGATTAGATGAGAACGGACTGTTGTGGCAATGGTAATACATGTTTCTATATGTTTAATGTAACTGCCTATTCCAACATTGCATGGTATGGTATAAGGAAGTCTATAGATAGAATTCTATATGGAATTAACCCACCTTCCTTATATAGAAGTTATTAATCATCAAAGAACCACCAAAAGTGAGGACATATTTAATTGTCAAGTCATGATCTGCTAACAATGAACACTTTCTTAAATCTAGTGTTATCTAGTATAAATGTTCCTTTTCCCCAAGCCCCTTCTGTTTAAAACAGAGAATATCTGACTAAGGTCCTTCTCTAGTGGCCTCAGAGCCTAGAGCACCTGATATGAATGGGAAGGTACATCCTACCTATTACACTGAAGTCCTGAAGGCTAAACCTGGCTTTCTTGATTATACACTCACTTCTCCACCTCCCTTCCCAGATACACAATGCCACTTAGTTAGCTCATAAGGATATTGTGAGAAATAATAAGAAAGCATTTGAATAGTGACATCACTTGGAGGGTGTAAATGAGATTGCTTGTCTTCACTTCCCAAAATGTGCATGGCTAGTCAATAAAACCTCTTTAAGTGGCCATCTCTGCCAGGTAGGAGAATGGTTTCCCTCACCTACAAATGGCAGCTGACCTTCCTTATGCTAAACTGGACTTTGTGTAGCAATGAACTCTCTCTTGCAAAGTTATAGGATACAAATTTCCCATCAAATTCACCAATGAAGTCCATCAGAGCTACAGCCAGTCATCCTAGCATACTTTAAAACAACAACAACAACAGAAGACAAACTCTTGAGAGCCAGATGCTCCCCACTCTCATTGCTGTTTTAATCTTATGGTGTCTATTCTCAGAGCAGGGTGTTGTGTTACAGTACTTTCCCTGGGTTTCAGTGCCGCTTCCACCGAGATGCAAAAATACTCCAGGTTCTCACTTTACACGTAGCTATTTATAATCCTGCATGATGCCAGACATGTGCATACATCAGGGTGACACTTTCAGAAAGTTGCCCTGCTATTTTCGAAATCGCCTAATGAACAGCACCAGCAGAGAGAGGCGGTCTTAATCAAGCAGGTTGAGAAAGAGTACGCAGGAGGAGGGGGACTACAAGTTTTAACTTGGATGCCATTTAGAAATCTTAAAAGGGCCCCTCTCTTCAGTCTCCCTTCACACACCCACCCCCTTCCCCAGATGTCTTGATTAGTGGCTCTGCGTATGCTGGTCAGATTCTGGGATTAATGATGGCTAATTTGCCTGAGGTTGGTGCAGCCCAGGCAGCAGGCTCTCTACCACCAGCTTTTGCTGCCATATGGGCAGAAGCAGCTGTTTCAATTACTTTCTGTGCCCAGATGTGTCAGACGAGACACCAGTGCTCTGCGGGGTACATTCAGCCGCTCGGCAGCTAATTACTTCAATCGTGTGTCGAAGCATGGTGCTGTATACTGTAAAAGGGTTTTTTGAAAACAGCCGACTGCCAGCTGTCACTATGCCTCACAATGATGTGAAACTGATAGGCTGTGACTAGATTTCAGCTTCAACTTGCTGGGCATCAAGATAGTTACCATGTACGTTTCTTTGTCAGATATAGAAAAGAAATCCATAGAGTCTTGCAGTTGTGCATCCTTCTGTTCACCTTATATCCTTTGCATGTCTCTACAATGCTCTGTGTCTGTCTGTCTGTCTGTCTCTCTTTACACACACACACACAGTGTATGTACTTGGCTTTTGTGATTTGGTCTTTATGGCAAATCATTTTGTAAATGAGCCATTTGGGCATCTTGCCCTTTGGATACTAAACAAATCAAAATCTTTCTGACTTCAAAGAAAATCCAATCCCAGTTGGCATTGGAATCTGAAGCTCCAAGGCACATTTTTAAAGGTGAAAACTACAGTCCCTGCAATCAACAGACATGTCCCCCCATTAGGAGTAGAGTAATCAATGAATCAATTTATATTTTATGTTTTCTGATTTATGGTATTGGAGGAAGGGAGAAAGAGAAAGAAAATGTCAAGAAATGCCCATCAACTCTGCCCCCCTTATGAGAAAACAAAACTGAGGCATAAAATGTCCAAACTGGGAAAACGTCTTGCCATTGGTTTAGGGGCAACTGGTGTGTAATCCAGGATGGACATGAAGCTGTTATCATCTTCATAATACATCTATTTAGGAAAAGAATAAACATTTGTTTTGTGCTAATTCTATGGTAATCAGGGTGATTGTACTGTACTTAGCCACTGTTTGTTGCCATGGTTATTTCAAGCAGCTCTTGGTTATTAATGTCCTGGAAGATTCAACAATGCTCGGTTTAAGACCCTTCATCAGAAATATAAGTAATCAATTTCACTCATTTCACAACATTTCTATATCCAAAAATAACTTTGCTTGTCATCAGATTATTATTATGTGTTCATCTAATTTATAGTACTAAGCAGTTCAAGTTCTCATTCACAGCCTTACTGTTCTTAAGCATATATTTACTACAGTTCTTCAGTAAAATTAGCAAAATCTAGGGGTTCTTAACCTACAAAATTTTGAAATGCCTATAATTGTGTCACAGAAATCAGAAATATCATCAGAGGAAAGTCAAATGGTGTGTGTAGGAAATAGTTCCTTTAGTTTGTTTTTGTTTTTTCTTAAGTATATTAGACAAGATTCTCCACAAACCTTTCAACTGTATGTATAAAAAGTCTGCCTGCATAATGTTTCCATCACAACTGCTCTCTGGGAGCTTGCCCTTGCTTTGATGTAGCAATGTTCCAGGGGAACCATAGACACCTCAGCTCAAGTTGAACTACCATAGAAAATGCTCTAAACAGAACTACCTTCCACAAGCAAAAACCATAGTGTCAAAAGCAATTAACTATCCATGTAATAGTCTCTCAGTTTGTTGTTTCTTTTTTAAGGTGACTAACTATTGATTGCTTTGTATTATAGTAATTGCATTTGTATTATGGTGACCCTTTGGACTCATTAATAAAAATTTGAAATTGAAAGCTTTAAGATGAGAATTATTCAAAAATATTTATAAACTTGGCCAAGGAGATTATAGTCTATTTTTTCCCCTGAAATTGCCATGGCAATTCTGGAATTGCATCTCGTACCTGTCAGATTGACAAAAAATGGCCCAAAAAAGGAAAATGATACATGTTGGAGAGGCTGTAGGAAAAGTCACGTTTGCGCGCTGTTTTGGGACCTATGAATAGATATAACAACTCTGAAAAGCATTTTGGAATTATGTACATTAAGTAGCCCAGCTATTACCATGACTAAGGCTAGACACACAAACACAACATAAACACACACACATCAAAAAAAAATAGAAAAAGGTGCTACATATACATAAACATTCATAGCAACTCTTTTTTGTGATGGTAAAAAAAAATCCTGGAAACTAAAGCTATGTCCACCAATTAAGGGATGGCTGAGTAAGTTGTAGTTTATGAACGTTATAGAATGCAATTGTGCTGCAAAAAAAAGAGGAAATAGGTTATTTCAAAGTATTTTGAAAGACTTATATGAACTGATACAAAGCAAAATGAGCAGAACGAGAGCCACTTTGTGCTATAACATTAACATTTTTAATATTAACAATTGTGAAAACTTTTATAAATTGATGAAGAATAAAATGAACAGAACCAGAAAAACAATTTATACAATAACAACCGCATAAAGATAAATAACTTTGAAAACTGTAAGAACTATGATCAATAGAATGACCATCCATGATTTCAGAAAACCAATGATGTGACAACCTACCCACCTCTTTATGGAGAGGTGATAGATTGATAGTATAGAAAGAGATACCTACATTATTTTTGTATACAGCCAAGGAAAGATTTTGTTCTGCTGGACTGTGCACATTTCTTATGAGAAATTTTGTTTTTCTTTTTTTCTTTTTATTTTAGTTGGATGGGAGGTGGGAGGGAGAGTAAGAGATTTGTGTTAAATGAAAAAATAAAAACAGAAAAGTGGAGGTTCTACAGATATGGAATGTTGCTGCACGCATTTTCAGATGAGGTCACTAATATTGTTAGTTTTACATAACTGCTTTATTTGGTTATATGATATTCACCAAAGTGAACATAATCACTATTTGTAATGTAAAAACAAAACAAATGAAACCTAAAAAGAAATTACTGTGATTTTTGCTAGGGACAGAGGGAAAGGCAAAATCAACAAATTTCACTTAAGAATAAACTAAAAGATCTCTTACATTTTTTTCTCATGCAAAAAATTCAGTATTCTTCCAAAAACTAATGAGGCCAAATGGGCAGCAAAAATAATAATCCATTTTAATCTTATAATACTACTGCTATTTTTATAGAGTACATCAAAAATTTAGAGGCAAAACTCAGGGTTTTTTAAGTCTTCTTCCCTTGGAAATTGCAGAAGTATTGATTAGAAGGTTTTTCTTGGCTTTTGTCTAGCTTTGAATTATATGTATGGAAAAGCATAATTAGCTCCATAAGAAAGAGCAGCAATGGTCATTCATAGCAGTTTCTTCTAAGAAATTCTCCTTGAAATGTTCTAATTTATTCACTTTCTGTGCTGTAGCAAAGGAGAATTTAAGCTATGATGTTTCTGTGGCTGTTTATACAGTGTGACAAGCCAGAGTTCTCTTGGGAATGTGTTGCTCCCTTTCTGATAGTATCATCAGAAAGCAACAATATGTGCTGAGCTGGGGCCCGTTATATTGTGGATCACTTCATTATCATCTAAGCATCTTAGGATAGGGCACTACAATGATTTCAGTGTCCTTGTCTGGTGAAGAACTGCTATTCCAAGTCTTGGAGACAGTTTTGATTAGCACCCAGAAAGATTGGAACTAAGGAAAATGGATTTCTCCTACCATTAAGGGCTATAGACCAAATCTAAAATGATTTTATGAGATCGCTTTTAATCTAAATATGTTTCTTAAAGGTCAGAATACCAACAAGTGGACAGCATTTTCAAACATTCTGTGTTGAGAAGCTTCCAAGATAGAGAGAGTCAAAGGACCATTTTCCTCACGTTGGTTCTATCATCATTTAAATTCAACAAATATTTCCTCTCAATATGGTCATCTTCTGAAACCCAGATGAACCTGATTCCAAAGGACAGGTGACTGGAATAAGTTGTCATCCTGCCACAACTAAATCTATGTTCTCATCACATGCTAAATAATACAGGGAGACTAAATGGTCACTAAATCATAGTTTCATCTTCAAGATAATAGCAACTATCTTTTCCAAAATGCAGATAATTGAATGAACATGGATTTGGTCTATCAATATTCAACTGCAGAGAATAAGGTAGCAGCAGCAACAATATCCGTAGTAGTAGCAGCAGCAGCAGCAGCAGCAGTAGTAGTAAAATTCAAATTCTAATTTGCATTATTTAAAGTTATAATAATGTAAAATATGCTAATAAGTTATAGTTCAATGAAAATATGCAATATTAATTCAAATAAGGCAAATAATTCACAAAATTCAATATACGTACTAATTGGGACCTAATTTTAACAATAGCAATTATTATTCTAATAAATAATAGTATAACAATATAGAACAATGGTAGCCATATTCATTATAATAATAGCTCATTATTATGATGCTACAAGGTTTACAAAGGACTTCCACATTTGATCCTCACAGCAAAAGCACAGAAAAGTTAAGTGACTTGCTCCTGATCCCACAGCTACTCAATGTCTGAGGCAGGACACAGGTCTCTCTCACTTCAGATGTAATCTTCTATCCTCAATGCTAAACTGGCAGCCATAGGGAATAGTACTTAGCATTACCCCTATCACATTCTAATATTTTATACTTCTTTTTGACAATGTGTTAACCCCACTAATAGAATATAAGCTTCTGGAAGGCAGGAACCATTTAATTTCATTTTTTATCCCTAGAATAAAATATAATGCCTTGCCCTGCTCAATGAACATTCATTGTTGCATTGAGTTGTTGTGTTCTGAAGAATAGAGTAACCTCAACTGTAGCAAATGAAGCAACATCTCTAGGCCTTTCTATTTCCAATGAATCAATAACCACTGAATTTCTCATGTGGTCATTCCAATCTCAAATTTCCATTATGCTACTTTAAGGAATTAATGTAGCTCATCTTTAAGATAAGCTAAATCACAAAATGGCCAACCAAGTAAAAAGGCAATTAGAAGAAAATGACTTCCTGTGGTCTCAGGCCCCTATAACTTCTGTTTATTGATTCTGATTAACAGATTCTATATACCTGAAAAATGATCCAGTATGTACCAGATACCTATCAGTTTTATAAATTCATCCTCTATATAATGTGCATAAAACATAGATATTTTTAAATTCCTTCCCTTTTGCAGGGAAGAGGGCGGAAAGTGTAGAGCTGTGATTTTGCTGGTTTAAGGAACTTCTGGTGATGAGATTCTTTCAATGAATGCAGAATGGTGACTCACTTAAATTTATAGTTTTAGAAGGTTGCTAGAGGTACCAAAAAGTTGAATGGTTTGTATATGGTTACAAAATTAGTATATGTAAGAGGCAGGGCTTTGAAGTGACTTAGTTAGTGGATAGAGCACTAGGACTGTGGTCAAGAAGACCTGAGTTCGAATTTGACCTCGGATCCTTAGGAGCTGTGTAATCTGAGGCAAGTATCTTAAAATCTGTTTGTCTTGGTTTCCTCAAATATAAAAATGGGAATGATAAGTGAGCATCAGTTGAAATAGTATTTGTAAAAAGCACTTAGCACACTGCCTGGCACATAGAAGACTCTATACACAAATGCTTATTCCTTAATCTTCTTCTCCTTCCTCACTCTAATGCTTGCCTTCTATCTTTACCATGCTATTTCACATGTGAATATGCAGGAAAGAGTATAATGGTTTAGTTTATAAAACTTGTTGCTGTCGTTCAGTAGGTTTCAGGCATGTCCGACTGTTAATGACCCCATTTAGGATTTTTTTGACGAAGACTAGGGTGGTTCGCCATTTCCTTTTCCAGCTCATTTTAAAGATGAGGAAACTGAGGAAAATAGGATTAAGTGACTTGCTCAGGGTCACACAGGTAATAAGTGCCTGAGGCTGGATTCGAACTTAGGAAGATGAGTCTTCCTGACTTTAGGCCCAGCACCCCATCCACTTTGCTACCTAGCTGCCTATAGTATAGAGTTTCTCTCGCAGCAGTCTTCTGTGAGGCAGAAAGTGTATCCTCCTTTATTGTTCCAATTTTTGTAGAAAAAGAGACTGAAAGAACTAAGGTTCTTACAGGTGATCTGATTGACCCATGTCAACCAGCAAATGCTGGGATTTGAACCCAAATTTCCAAACTCTAATATTCTTTGCAACACATCATACTGACTTTCCCTATGTATATGCCAATCAATAAAATGTTACACCCATCCCTTCATAAAACCCACTATAACAGAGAATACAAACAAGCCAATTATCATTTACTCAACTGCCGATTTCCTTTACCTCAGTGCTATTGGACCAGCTTTTTGAGGTAATACTTGAATTAGAAACCAGACCAAAATACCCCAGGAGACCAGGTGAATCCTGAATCCAAACTAAAAGTATAGTTTAAAGAATTTCTAGCATAACCAATAGGGTCTCAGCCCAGAGGTTAATAACAAACAGAAGCTTCCTAAGTCGATTGGGTCTAACGTAAAAACAGTTTTACCCTTCCCTCTCTCCCCTACATTTAGGGCCAAAGTGGAAGTCAGGGATTGAGAAGAAAGATAACAAGCACACTACTTTCTGTATCGCTGCCTTTTGGTCCTTGGTACATGATGATTAATCTGATAGTCTGTTAAAAGTTCTGGAGTGTCTAGGGCTTTATCCCAAAGAGATCACACAAGCGGGAAAGGGATCTGTATGTACAAAAATATTTATAGCAGCTCTTTTTGCGGTAGCAAAGAATGAGAAATCAAGGGGATACACGTCAATTAGGGAATGATTAAACAAGTTGTGGTACGAATGTAATGGAATACTATTGTGCTATAAGAAATGGGGAAGATACAGATATCATAATAACCTGGAAAGACCTACATCATATGATGCTGAGTGAGTGGAGCAGAACCAGGAGAACACTGTACACAAGCACAGATATATGGATTCTGTGATGACTAACTTTGAGACTTGGCTCTTCTCAGCAATACAGGGTTCAAAGACAATGCCTAAGGACTCATGATGGAAAGAGCTATCTACATCCAGAGAAAGAACTATGGAATCTGAATGCAGATTGAGGCAAAGCATTTGCTCTCTTTTTTTTCTTTCTTTTGGTTTTGTTTCTTCTTTCTCATGATTCATTCCATTGATCATAATTCTTCTTTACAACTTGACTATTGTGTAAATAAGTTTAATACAAAGGTATATGTAAAAGGTATAATGGATTCCATGCCATCTTGGGGGGAAGGGAGGAAGGGAGGGAGGGAAAGAAAATCTGTAACTCAAAAACATGTGGAACTAAGTGTTGTAAACTAAAAATAAAAAAATCTTAATAAAAATATGTAATATGAAAAAAGCAAAAAAAAAGAAAAGTTCTGGAGTGCCTAGAATTCCCGAATAATCCAAGTGAAAAGCAGGTATCTTCAGCAACCATTTTTACTTTGCTTTATTTGTTTCCTGTCCCATGGAAAGAACCTTTCCAAGTTTATTTTATCCAATGAACATATATTCAAAAAAGTTGTTTTGCAAACAATGTATGATATTTCCTATTAAGTATTTGTTAGGCATGATCCAAAGAACCCCATTTAATGCTGACAAATTGGACTTAGAAGAATCAGATCACATGGCAAGGTAGGTAAAGCATTCTTTCACTTCCCAGAAATAATTCAGAAGTAAAGTACAGACTAGAAATAGAATTTTGCTCTATTTCTACCCACCACTCATAGCAAGGATCCATAGAAAAACATGCTTCATCGTTTAACAAACTGGAAAAGACCAAAAGCTGCACTTCCATATATTGATGGGTCTATGATCTTATCAATGTGGGTATTCATTCCATTAATGTAGACAGCCAACCAACCCCCCTTTCTCCTCCTGCTGTACAACTCTTGCTCATAACCTCCTGTAAGTGCCACCCAGAGAATGCATTCACAATTATTAGGGGAGGAGTTGGGATTCCTGCAGATTTCTTGGCATCTCAGGGGTACCAGTGGCACCTGTGTACTGTCTATTATGCCTTCCATTTGCTTCATCAGCCTTCCCTCTTCCCCAGGCATGTATGTCTCTGACAATATGTTTTACTCCACTTCTTCTGCACAATTTTTCTTCCATAATTGGTATAGATAAATAAGTTAAAATGATATCTAAATTTTGTATCTTATTATATTTGGGACTGACACTTGGAGAAAGAAAAGTGGCCCTGGGGAGAAACTTATCTCAAGGGCAAGATGTCAACTAGGAAGAATGGGGAAACTAAGGCTTAGGCATATGACTTAACAATGAAATCTGTCAAGCTCACTGAAACTATCCTTGAAAAAGAAACTAGGAGAGGAACAACACCAATAAAAAGATTCAAATTGCAGAAGAATCTTTTCTTACTGAGATGGAGAAGAAGGTAATATCTGTCTTTAAACTTTCTGTCTTGAAGTGGAAGAGGTAATCTATACATGTTTAGGGGACACGTGTGAAATGCCTCTTCACTCTTTTATCATAACTCCATAATATATTTTTACTGTATTTGCAGTATAACAATGCATAATTTAGTTGCATATGTAATAATAATGTTTCCAGAATTTGAATAAAATTAACAAATTTTGTTGAAGACAAGTTGTTCTGTGGAACCACCAAAGAGACTGGGACAAAAATTGTTATGGTTGAATATTTTTTGATGTAGCTCATCTACTATAGAACTCTATACCTGTAGATTTATCATTGCTGTTAAGATGAACTATAGTAACCTAGGTCAACTGTATTTTCTAGCCTCATTCCTCTAATAAATGAATACAGATGGAACTCCTTTGTAGGTGTTAGGAAACACATTACACAATATTTAATATAAATTTTCTATACTTAACTTTAACATTATTATTTCTTCTTCATAGTTAGCCTTAGTTATTAGCACACTGGTTTGTACAAAGTAAGGACTTTGGATGGTATAACTGGATATAGCAGGCATCAACCAAAGACCTAAAAACATTTATGAAACACATGCATCAATTGCTTTACTGGGTCACTCAAGAAGTTTACATTCTATCAAGAAAGACTCTTTTTAAAAAGGTGGGAGGGGGTCATTTATTAAGTGGCTATGTGTTGGGTAGTCTAGGGATAAAAAATTAATAATAAAATAGAATCTGCCCTCAAGAAGCTTACTTTCTATTGGGGAAAGAGAGAGACTCTATGAGAGGAGACTGAATAACATCACAAAAATTAAATTGATTATATTTTTAATAGCGAGGAAAATTTTTTTAATTATTTGGGAGTCATTCTTTAAAAAACTGTATAATATATTGAAAAATAATCAAAATTATTATCAGGATACACAAAAGAACAAAAATCAGGAAAAAAAGGTATGGAGTATAATTAATTTTTAAAAACTCAATCACAACCTGCTCAAGTAAGTTATTGCTAATGAAAAAAAAATAGATAAGGAAAAGAATAAAAGATATAATTTCTTCTTGTACAATCATTCAATCATGTCCTACTCTTTGTGAGCCCATGAGCTATAGAATGCTGGGCCCTTTTATTCTCCACTATCCCCTGAAGTCTCCCCAAGCTCATGTTCATTGCTTCCATGACACTATCTATCCATTTCATCCTCTGCCATTCCCTTTACTTTTGCCTTCAATCTTTTCCCAATTAAGGACCTTTTCCAATGAGTCCTATCTTTCCATTATGTGATCAAAATATTTAAGTTTTGCTTCAGTATTTGACTTTCCTTTAGCAATTCATTGACTTGTTTTTCATGGTTTTCTCGCATCCTTCTCATTTCTCGTCCCAATTTTTCCTCTACTTCTCTAACTTGCTTTTCCAAATCCTTTTTTGAGCTCTTCCATGGCCTGAGACCAGTTCATGTTTTTCTTGGAGGCATTTGGTGTAGGCTCTTTGACTTTGTTGACTTCTTCTGGCTGTATGTTTTGGTCTTCTTTGTCACCAAAGAAAGATTCTGAAGTCTGAGACTGAATCTTAGTCCGTTTTCGCTTCCTGGCCATGTTCCTAGTCAATTTACTTGACCCTTGAGTTTTTCAGCAGGGTATGACTGCTTGTAAAGAACAAAGTACTTTGTTCCAAGCTTGAGGGGATGTGCCGTTGATTTCAGAGCTATTTCTATACAGCCATCTCTGCCACACCACCACTCCTCCTTCCCCAAGAACTGCCAATCGGGACCTGTCGCAAATCTCAAGCAGGCTCTGCACTCCTGCTCTGATCTGCCACTTAATTCCTCCCACCAGATGGGCCTGGGGCAGGAAGCAACTGCAGCAGTAGTTCTGTAGCTGCCCAACCTCCGCTGCCGCCAGGGTGGTGGTGGCCGAACCGCGAACTCCTTCTTTCACTCTGTCCCCCGCAGCTTTTCCCACTAACCTTCTCTGTTGTCTTTGGTTTTTGTGGGTTGAGAAGTCTGGTAACTGCCACAGCTCACTGATTCATGGCACTAGGGCCTGCTCGGCATGGCTCCTGGTCTGGTTGGTCCTGCCACCACCCACACTGGGCTCCGCTCTGCTCTGCTCCCAACTCTGTGTGCAATAGACCTCACCCAGAGACCATCCAGGCTGTTCTGGGCTGGAGCCTGCTTCCCTCTGCTGTTTTGTGGGTTCTGAAGTTCTGGAATTTGTTCAGAGCCATTTTTATAGGTTTTTGGAGGGACCTGGCAGGCAGCTCACACAAGTCCCTGCTTTCCAGCTGCCATCTTGGCTCCACCCCCAAAAATCTAGTATTTGACTTTCCAATGAATAGTCTGAATTTCTTTTAAGCACTGACTGATTTGATCCCCTTGCTGTCGAAGGGACTTTCACAAGTCTTCTCCAGAACCACAATTTGAAAGCATCAGTTTTGAGACATTCTGCTTTCCTTTTAGTCCAACTCTCACAGCCATACATTGCTACTGGAAAAACCATAGCTTTGACTAGATGGACCTTTGTCAGCAAGGTGATGTCTCTGCTTTTAAGCAAGTTGTCCAGATTTGTGATAGCTTTCCCTCCAAGGAACAAGCATCTTTTAATTCCATTGCTGTGGTCACTATGTATAGTGATCTTTGATCCCAATAATGTAAAATCTAATACTACTTCCACTTCTTCTACCTCTATTTACCAAGAAGTGATGGGACCATTTGCCAAGATATGCAACATCGCACTTTACACCATCCAACTTTCCTTTCATCTCGAGACATATCCACAGCTGACCTTCTTTTCAGCTTTGGTCCAGTTGCTTCATTAGTTCTTATTCTACTTGTAGTTGTCCTCTGATCTTCTGCAGCAATGTGTTGAACACCTTCTGAACACATTCTTCCAATGCCATATCTTTTATCATTTTAACACTGTCCATGGTGTTTTCTTGGCAAAGATACTGGAGTGGTTTGACATTTCCTTCTCCAGTGGATCACCTTTTGTCAAAACTCTTTACTATGATCTGTCTGTCTTGGGTAACCCTGCATGGCATAGATCATCATTTCATTGAATTATGCAAGCTCCTCTGCCATAACAAAGTAGTGATGATAGGGAATCTAAAAGAGCCTGAAAAACTCCTTAGTTAGTAAAAGTTGGATTTCTTTGCCAAGGAGAGAACTATGGTAAGCAAAGACAATACTAGTTCAAATATAAACTCATTTGCATAATCTTATTGAAAAGTTGATGAAACATTGTGAGAAGTATCTTTTAATAAAAAAATAGAAAACAGTGTAAAGTAAAAACCAGTTTAAAGAAAGTGTTGTGGTAGACAAATAAATAAAGGCATTTCAAAGTCATTTAAGGATTAAAAATGGAAGGAACACAATAAAAAGAAGAAAAATGGAAAAGACCTACAAGGATTTTTGTAATAAACTTTCTTTCCTTCTTTCTTCTTCCCTTGCTTTCTTTCTTTTTCCCTCCCTTGATCAACAAAGAGGTGGCAGAAAAAATATAGACAATATAAATTTACTTTAAACAACATAAAGAACAAATAAAGAAATCATCTTAATTAATAATGATGACCTCTTCCCAATCATCTTTGATCTGTAAAACTTTTGCACTCCCACATCTTCGTTTAATCCAGAATTCAAGCTCCCTCCTAGGACTCTAGGTTTGTTATTGGTAAGCATTCAACATATCTCACCTTAACCCAGATACAACATCTTGTTTCCCACCTATTTCCACACCGTTCATGGATACCTATCCCCATTCTCCCTCCACTTCCAACTCAATCTCTGAAAACAGTAATAAAATTAACACTATCATTCCTGAAAAGGAAATATCAAATAATTGCCCTATGATTTTAATCTCCAACCTTCTGATTTCCTGTCCAAAATACTCTTCCTTGGGCACTGATCTGTTATGTGTTATTTTCTATGATAATATAAGCAAATTAATGTAAAGATCTGTATTGCTAAAATAGCTTGTATCCCCACTACTTAGGAGAGTGTCTGGTGCACAGTACACACTTAATAAATGGATTTTATTCATTCATTTCGATTGTATTCAAAATCACTGTGATATTCAAAAATATGAGAATTATGTTATCAAAAGGCACAAAGACTTAAAACAACTTAGAAATACTTTTTAGATAATAAAAGAATACATAAACAATTGGGGGATATTCAATGTTTATGGGAAGGCTATGCCATTATAAACAAGTTAAATAAACTAAACCATAGATTCAGCAGTATACCAGTAAAAACAGCCAGTTGGTAGAACTAAACAAAATATTTTCAATTCATTTGAAGGAATAAAAGTTCAAAAATTTTTAGAAAAATAGGGAAAAAATGATAGAAATTAAGAAAACCTAAGATTACTGACATGAAATTGTATTTCAAGACAGCAATGATCAAAACTATTTGATAATCTATAAATAGAGATATAGATGAGTGGCTTACACTAAATAAGCAAGACCCAATTAATCAGGAAATGGGCCACATTAAAATTCAAAGTACCTGGTTAATACTTTAGAGAGCTAGATAGAATAATAGCCAAATTCATTTGGAGGAGCAAAAGATCTAGAATATCAATGGAAATGATGAATTAAAAAAATAGAATAAAATGGTAATAGCACTTTTTGGATATCACATTATATTATAAATGAGTAATCACCATGGAACTGTTTTACAAAAAGAAAATAGATCAGTGGAAATAAATATAAAATGGGGAATCGGTAAAAAGATAGACAAAATAACCTAGTATAAAATAAATCACCCTAAATAAACTATGTAGGCAATAATTTCATATTTGATAAGAATTCCTGTGGACACTAAAAAGCAATCTGGAAGAAATTAGATTTATAACAGTAGTTTACACCACATAGCACAATGATCTCAAAAGAGATATGTGACCTGAAAATTAAAGTTCATATCCTCTCAAAAAATTTTAGAAGAGAAACATATATGATGTCATTGCCAATTATGGCTAAGGATAAAATCATAACCAAACAAGCAGAAAAGATGATTGCAAAAAATAAAATTCACAATTTCACTTGCATGAAGTTGAAAAAGCTTTTTCATGAGCAAAATTAATCTAAATAAGATAATAAGGGTAAAAATGAATAGAAAAATTACTTGTATCAAATATCTGTTAAAGTTTAATATATGATACATGAAAACCAATAAAGATAAGTAGTCAAATGATATAAACAGTTCTAATAATAATTGTCAACTAACAGCCATGTGAAAGAATAAATAGATGATCTAATAAGAGAAATATAATTTTTAAAATGATTCCAGGGTTGTACCTCATACTAAATAAATTGGGAAAGATAAGAGGGGGATGAGAGGACTGTCAATTTTGGAGGAAATTGGCCCAACCAATCTGGAAAGCAAATTGTAATTATGTGGGGGGAAAATGAATAAAATGTCCATACTCCTTGACTCAGATATTTGACAGATATACGCCTTAAGGAGATCAGTGATAACTTCAAGTACCCACACATTAAAAAATAAAAAATGTTTATAGCACTGCTTTTTATAGTTGTCAGATACAAAAAGCAAAGTAGATGCCCATCAACTGTGGAATTACAAAACAAGTTATTGTACATAAGTACAATGGAATATTACTGTAGTACTAGAAATTATATATATATATACATATGCATGTATATACATATATGAAATATGAATACAGATAAACATGGGGGGACTTATATGAACTAATGCAAAGTTAAACATAACCAGGAGAACACTACGAATAATGTAAATAACAAAACAATGAATACTGAATGTGTCCAAATTAAAATGATTAAACTTTATCCCCAAAAAGAAATAAAAGAAGTCATTTTGCTCCATTCTTTGAAGATATAGGTAACTATGGGTATGAAAGACTGCAAGCAATGTCAGAATTTTTTGATGTGTTTTTTAGTTTCAATTAACTACTTTTTCCCCTCTTTTTAGTTCTTTGTCATAATAAAACGATCTCAGGGAAAGGAAGTAATAAGAGATATATGTTGAGAAACATAGGAGATATGAGATCGCATAAAAGATATCAACAAAATTATTTTTGAATAGCTAAGTATATCAAATAGCAGAAGTATATCAAAGGTAAAACCAAAGGTTCCATATTTATTTAAAAAATCATAGCAGGATATTTTATGGTAGCAGAAAACTGGAAGCAAAATGGGTGCCAAAACAATTGGAAAATGATTGAACAAATTGTGATATTTGAATGTTAATATGGGGACAGAGACTACATGTGATTTCTTTAGCAAAGGGAACTCGCATATGTTAGAGATGGAACTCTAATGGAAAGCTAGGCCCTTCTCTTCAACTTATAATATTTGAAAGCTTCCTAAAGAATTGAAAAGTCAAGTTATTTGTCCAAGATAACATATCCAGTATATGTCAGGCCAGAAATGAATCCAGCTCCTTCTGACTTCAAGGATAGCTTCCTATCCACTATATGATGCTACCTCTTAAGTTCCATCTGAATATCATTGATTATCATTGTGTCATAAAAAAGAATATAGGAATTCAGAGAAATGTGGGAAGATTTCCATGAGCTGAGGTGGAACAAAGTAGCACAGAAAGAACATTATTCACAGATAATTTCAACAATGTAAAAAAAAAAACCTAATACCAAATTGCTACTGTACTAAGAACAAATGCAATCACCAATATTGAATCCAGAGGTCAAATCCTATAGGTTCTGTATGTGGCAAACAAAGAGAGACAATTGTTTTAGTTAGTTTTGCTTGACTGGTTTTCATTGCAAAATATAGGATTCTAGGGGTAGGAGAAAGGCATACAGATCAATTATTTTAATAAAAAAATCACGAATTTTTTACTAAAATTTTAAAGTAAAAATCAGGTACAGCCTAATATATAAATATATATATACACACATATACATATATACATATACATATATATATACATATATATACATAATAGTTCTATGTTTTTTGTATATTCCTTCTATTCTCCCTCTTCCTCCTTCTCTTCATTCTCCCGCTTTGTTACCATAAATAGTGCTGCTCTGAATATTGTGGTACAAATATGGAACATTCTTTCTGTGTTTGATCTCTTCTGTACCTTAGGTGTCATTAGTTTCTGTGCCAAAACCTGAAAGTATTATATCTAAATTAAGGGTAAATAGGCTTTAAAGGAGGGCTTGAGGCCCTGTTTTATAAGTAAAGTACAAGGATTTTTGTGCATGGTCTTTCTATGCCGGCTATTGGCTAACTTCCAAATAGTTAAGGTTTCAGAATAAATTACCTATGAGTAAGCAAAAGGTTACTGAAGCAGTAATACAGTAATCCACTCGGTAAAGATATGCTCCTTGCACAACTACTTTGTGATGCCATTTCTTTCTTAAAATGTATATATCAAAAGAGTCTCTCTAGCTTAAATGAGCATAAATCTACTATTAGGCAATTTTCTGGGGCAAAGAGGAACAACTGAAAATACATATCAAATAAGAGCTCTACACTTGAGGTCTATAAGTATTTTAACATTTTGATAACTATTTCACTATAATCACTTTCTTTTGTAATATTATATATTTTATTTTATGCATTTAAAAACATTATTCTGAAAAAAGGGTCCATAGGCTTCACCAAATTGCCAAAGCTGTACAAGACACACACAAATAAAGATTAAGAATCCCAAAATTAGATAGTCTCTAAAGTTTATTCCAATTCTAAAATTATATGACCCTGTATACCTTGTGCTAGATTTGATGATGATGCTTAGAAAATACTGCTGCCTTTAGGTCACTAGGTGTGCTTCTGGAAAACCAATGTCGTATGTTGCAGTATGTGGTGAAATCTGTATGTTCACTCAGAGAAAAATAAAAATACCATGACTAAAGATAACTGAAGTATAAAAACACTAAAAAATGATCGCAAAATTGTCATCACTCCAAAAAAAGACTATAATGAATCAGTCAAATAGAAGCTTTTATTGTTGCTTTTACTCATGCTTAAAAAATTTTTATGTGATAACTTTCTTTCATATGGCAATTAGGTGGGAGAGTGGATAAAATACTGGACTTGGACCCAGCACAACCAAAATTCAAACTGTCTCAGATTATTAATAGCTATGAGATTTTGTATGATAATATTATGTAGCTATGTATAATATAATAATAATAATAATAACTGTGGCTCAGTTTCCTCATCTATAAAATAGGAACAACACCTATCTCACCAGGATCCAGTAATATATGTATGAACATGATGAATTGTTGGTGGAGTTGTGAACTGATCCAACCATTCTGGAGAGCAATTTGGAACTATGCCCAAAGGGCTTTAAAAGGCTGTACACCATTTGACCCAGCAATAGCTCTACTAGGTCTGTGTCCCAAAGAGATAAAAAAAAAAGAAAATTACTCATTTGTATAAAATATTTATAGCAGCTCTTTTGGTGGTGGCAAAGAATTGGAAATTGAGGGAATGTCCATTAACTGAGGAAGAGGTGAACAAGTTGTGGTAATAGTTTGTTGTTGTCCTTCATATACAAAAAGAACCAAAAGGACATCACTATGTTGGAGTCTCTAAATTTGTACATCTCACATTTCTTTTGAGCTACTGCAATTCAGCTTTGCTCAGAGAGCACAGTGCCTCCTTTGGTGTGGGTATGTCATGCTGAGCTGGCCTGTGCCAGAATCTCCCATGTCTTGAAATCAGCTCCAAAATTCTCTAGAGAGAGCTTGAGAGTGCCTTGGTATCACTTCTGAGCTCTGTATGAGTGCTTGCCATGTGTGAGTTCTCCATAAAATGGTCTTTTAAGCAAACAAATGTTTGGCATTTGAACAACATAGCCAATCCATTTAGAACTGTGCTCTCTGCAGTGTTTGAATGCTTGTCAGTTCAGCTTGAGAAAAGACCCCATGCTGTATTGCATCTCAGCCTCAGAGGCTACATTGAGTGCACAATCATCCATAAACAAAAAATTATGTACCAAGTCTCCCTCCACTTTAGTCTTGGCTTGTAGCATTTTCAAGAATTCAAGCCTTTTCAATAATGTACTGTCAGTGCAGTAGCTGACCCTGATGCCATTTTTGTCATCATTGAAGGTGTCTGATGGCATCATTGAAAGCATCATGCTATAGTAACAATAATATTTTAAGATAATCAACTGTAAATGATTCATCTATTCTCAGCAATAAAATGATCCAAGACAAGTCTGAAGGAATTATGATGAAAAATGCTATCCATCTCCACATAAAGAACTGATGGGGTCTTGATACAGATCAAAACATATGTTTTTTTACTTTCTTTATTTTTCCTGGCTTTTTATGAGCTATGTTTTCTTTTATAACATGGCAAATATGGAAATGTGTTTTGTGTGACTATACATGCATAAGCTATATCAAAATGCTTGCCTTCTCAATGAGGGAGGCAGAGAGAGAGGGAGAGAATTTGAAAACTCAAAAATTTTTAAATGGATGAATGTTGAAACTTTTTTACATGTAATTGGGGAAAATAAAATAGTAAAGAAGTAATAAAAAATAAAACATCATGCTAAAAAGCATGGGAGCAAGCACACAAACCTGGTTCACTCCTCTGGTGACTGGGAAAGTGCAAGAGCATCATCCATTATTGAGAACCCACGTAAGCATATCATTGTGGAAGTGGTATACAATACTGATGAACTTCTCTGGGCAACCAAATTTTGCCACAGTCCTCCAATATTTTGAAAGCTGCCCACTGTGGGGAGACAAGATGGCCAAGTGAAAACAGCTTCTTACCAGAGTTCTCTCACAAGTTCTGTCAGATACCTCTAGAAAAGTGAATCTGAGCAGATTTGAGAGAATTAGAAGCCACTAGTAGACTGAGTGGGGCAAATTTCCAAGCCAGGAGAGTCCGCAAGGTCTACCAGGCAGATCTGTAGGCTGGAAGAGCACCCTACCTGCGGAGCAGCACCAGATCACACCAAAGCACAAGCAGCTGCAGAAACCAGCCAGCGATCCAGTCTGAGAGAAAGCTGGGCATCTGAAACCGGTGGAGAGCCCCAGGCCTCACCAGGACCGGAGTCTGTGGAAGTGATGAGAGGGAGGAGAGTAGTGCCTGTGGCTGTGAGACATCTACACCTGAGGTTTGCAGTCCAAGGGTTTGACATACACCTTCTTGAACTTCCAGGAGACATAGTGGCCAGGTAAATGACTCTCATCCCTCCCTCCCTGATCCAGAGAGAATATCTAAGGAAAAACCCTGGAATAGAGGAGACAGAAGTGGGGCTTTGATAGCCAAAGAGTGGGAATTCCTGAGTCCCAGAAGCAGGGAGGCAGCAAGGGTCAACACCAGTAACCAAGACATGCCTTTGCACAGCCAGGAAAAGGGGCAGACAGCAGCACAGACAATGGCTGAGACCATCAGTGCTAGGGAAAGAGGAGACTTCCAGCAGCCAGACGACCCCTCCCCCACACCTCAGGAAAAAAAGGCCACAACACACAAAGACAGTAACTAGGCTCACAATTCACAGAACAAGAAACCTGGGACAGAACTCCCTGAGCCCCAAAAGCAGAAATCCACTGTAAAGTCAGGGAAAAGCTAACAAACATGAAGAAGAACATGAAAAAAATGAGGACGATTGATTCTTTTTATGGAGACTGGGAAGATCAAAATACCAATTCAGAAGAGGACAGCATTGACACTACATCCACATCTGATACCTCAAAAGGGAATGTGGTCTCAAGCCCAAAAAGCATTCCTGGAAGAGCTAAAGGAGGATTTTAAAAACCAAATTAGGGAGATAAAAGAAAAAATGGGAAAAAAAAAACCACTGATGAGATCAAATCTTTTAAAAGTAAAATTGGTGAAATGGCCAAGGAGATTCAGAATCTAAATAGGGAAATGACACCCTGAGAGGTAAAATCAACCAATTGGAAAAGGAGACTCAAAAGCAAAATGAAGACAGCAATTCATTAAAAATTAGAATTGAGCAAGTAGAAGCTAATGACTCTATGAGGCATCAGGAAGTAGTCAAACAAATGTAAACAATGAAAAAAAATAGTAGAAAACATGAAATATCTGATTGGAAAAACAACTGACCTGGAAAATAGACCCAGGAGACACAATCTAAAAACTATTGGGTCTACTGGAAAGCCATGATGGAATAAAAAGAGCCTGGACAGTATCTTCAAAGAAATTATCAAAGATAACTGCCCAGAGGTCCTAGAACCAGAGGGGAAATAGTCTTTGAAAGAATCCACTGATCACCTCCTGAAAGAGACCCCAAATTGAAAACTCCAAGAAATATTATAGCCAAATTTCAGAATTATCAAGTCAAGGAGAATATACTGCAAGCAGCCAAAAAGAAACAATTCAAATATTGTGGAACTAAAGTCAGGATCACACAAGATCTTTCAACTTCTACACTAAATGACAGGAGAAATTGGAATGCAATATTCAAAAGGGCAAAGGAGCTTAGACTACAACCAAGGATCAACTACCCAGCAATGTTGAGCATAATTTTTTTCAGGCAAGGAGATGGACATTCAACAAATAAGGGAATTCCAGACCTTCCTGATGAAAAGGCCAGAACTCAATGGAAAATTTGATCTTCAAATACAAAACTCAAGAGAGACATAAAAAGGTAAACAGGGGGGAAACCCCACCACAAACCTTGTTAATAAATAAGACAAATTGTTTACAGCCTTATATAGGATTATATATATATATATATATATATATATATATATATATATATATATATATATATATATATATATATATAGTACAGTTATTATGACAACTGAAAGGGATACATATCTATGATAAAAAAACATAATTAATAGAAGTAAAGTGAGTGTTCTGGGAGAAGAGGTAAGGAGGTAGTTGAAAAAGGTAAATTACATCACATGAAGAGGCACAAAAACGTATTATAGTAAAGGGGACAAAGGGAGGGAGAAGAGTTGTATATGAGCTTTACTCTCATCAAATTTTGTTCAAGAAGAGAATAACATACTCTGATAAGTATAGAAATCAAACTTGTCCTACAAGCAGTAGGAGGGAAAAGGGGAAAGAAAAGGGGGTGGTCAGAAGGGAGGGAAGAAGTAGCAAGGGGGAACGGGCAAGATAATGGAGGGAAATCAAGAGGGAGGGTAAACTGAGGAAGGTGGTGGTCAAAAGCAAAACTCTTTTGAGGAGTGGAAGGGAGGAGGGAGAAATGAAAGCATAAGCAGGGGAGGGAAACAGGATGTAGAAAAAGATACAGCTTGTAATCATAACTGTGAATATGAATGGGATGAACTCTCCAATAAAACAGGTGGATAGCATAATGGATTAAAAACCATAACCCTCTAATATGTTGTTTAAGAGGAAAAACATTTGAAACAGGGGGATACACACAGGGTAAAAGTAAAAGAATAGAGTAGAATATATTGTGCTTCAGCTAAAGTAAAAAAAGCAGGGGTAGCAATCCTAATCTCAGACAAAGCAAAAGTAAAGATAGATCTAATTAAAAGAGACAAGGAAGAACACTGTATCTTGCTAAAAGGCACCATAGACAATGAAGCAATATCATTACTTAAGATACATGATCCAAGTGATATAGCATGCAAATTCTTAGAGGAGAAGTTAAGGGAGTTACAGGAAGAAATAGTCAGCAAAACTATACTAGTGGTGGACCTCAATCTCCCCTCTTGGAACTTGATAAATCTAACCTCAAAATAAACAAGAAGTTAAGGAGGTGAATTTTAGAGAAGGCAGATATGACAGACCTCTGGAGAAAACTGAATGGAGATAAAAAGGAATATACATTTTTCTCAGTGGTATATGGCACATACTCAAAAATTAACCATGTGCTAGGGCATAAGAACCTCACAATCCAGTGCAGAAAGGCAGAAATAGTCAATGCATCCTTCCCAGATCATGACGCAAAAAATATTATTTCTAATAAAGGACCATGGAAAGATAAATTAAAAATTAATTGGAAACCAAATAGTCTAATCCTAAAGAATGAGTGGGCCAAAGAACAAATCATAGAAACAATTAATAACTTCATTCAAGAGAATGACAATAATGACACAACATACCAAAACTTATGGGATGCAGCAAAAGCAGTTCTTAGGGGAAGTTTTATATCTCTAAATGCTTATATGAATAAAATAGATAAAAAGAAGCTCAACAAAATGGGCATGCAACTGAAAAAGCTAGAAAAAGAACAAATTGAAAATCCCCAATTAGATACCAAATTAGAGATACTGAAAATCAAAGGAGAGATTAATAAAATTGAAATCAAGAAAACCATTGAACTAATAATTAAAATTAAGAGCTGGTTTTATGAAAAAAAAATTGATAAACCCTTGGTCAATTTGATTTAAGAAAGAAAGAAAAAAACCAAATTACCAGTGTCAAAAATGAAAAGGGTGAATTCACCTCTAATGAAGAGGAAATCAAAACAATAATTAGGAATTATTTTACCCAATTGTATGCCCATAAATTTGATAACCTTAGGGAAATGAATGAATATTTACAAATATACGAATTGTCCAGGTTAACAGAAGAGGAAGTAAATTACCTAAATAACCCCATCTCAGAAAAAGAAATCGAATAAGCCATCAATGAACTCCCTAGGAAAATTCTCCAGGGCCAGATGGTTTTACATGTGAATTCTATCGAACATTTAAAGAACAATTAATTCCCATACTTTATAGACTCTTTGGGAAAATAGGCAGAGAAGGAGTCCTACCAAAAATTTTTAATGACACAAATATGGTATTAATACCTAAACCAGGAAGAGTCAAAACAGAGAAAGAAAATTATAAACCAA
The DNA here is from genome assembly GCF_011100635.1 of Trichosurus vulpecula. Taxonomy (NCBI): domain Eukaryota; kingdom Metazoa; phylum Chordata; class Mammalia; order Diprotodontia; family Phalangeridae; genus Trichosurus; species Trichosurus vulpecula. The sequence goes on from NC_050580.1 coordinate 135,515,425, forward strand.
TTTCCCTAATGAATACTGATGTAAAAATTTTAAATAAAATATTAGCAAAAAGATTGCAACTTGTCAGGAGAACAATACACTATGACCAGGTAGGATTTATTCCAGGAATGCAAGGCTGGTTAAATATTAAGCAAACTATCAGCATAATTGATCATATCAACAACAAAATTAGCAGAAACCATATGATTATCTCAATAGATGCAGAAAAAGCTTTTGACAAAATACAACAATCATTCCTATTAAAAACACTAGAAAGCATAGGAATAAATGGAGTCTTCCTTAAAATTATAAATAGCATCTACCTAAAACCATCAGCAAGCATTATGTGTAATGGGGATAAGCTACATGCATTCCCAATAGGATCAGGCCTGAAACATGGATGTCCATTATCACCCCTATTATTCAATTTGGTACTAGAAATGTTAGCTTTAGCATTAAGAGAAGAAAAAGAAATTGAAGGAATTTGAATAGACAAAGAAGAAACTAAATTATCACTTTTGCAGATGATATGATGATTTACTTAGAGAATCCTAGAGATTCAAGTAAAAAACTACTTGAAATAATGAACAACTTTAGCAAAGTTGCAGGATATAAAATAAACCCACATAAATCCTCGGCATTCCTATATATTACTAACAAAGCCCAACAGCAAGAGATAGAAAGAGAAATTCCATTTAAAGTTACCGTAGACACTATAAAATATTTGGGAGTCTACCTGACAAGACAAACCCAGGGCCTATATGAACACAATTATGAAACACTTCTCACACAAAGTCAGATCTAAATAAATGGAATAACATCAGTTGCTCCTGGTTAGGCCAAGCTAATATAATGAAAATGACATTCAGTGCCATACCAATCAAACTACCAAAAAAATTATTTTATAGAGCTGGATAAAACAATAACAAAATTCATCTGGAAGAACAAAAAGGCCAGAATATCAAGGGAATTAATGAAAAGAAATGCTACGGAAGGTGGCCTAGCCATACCAGATATCAAACTGTACTATAAAGCAGCAGTCATTAAAACTACCTGGTACTGGCTAAGAAATAGAGTGATATATCAGTGGAATAGGAATAGGTTAGGTACACAAAACGCAGTAGTCAATGACTATAGCAATCTACTCTTTGATAAACCCAAAGAATCCAGCTTCTGGGCTAAGAATTCACTATTTCAGAAAAACTGCTGGGAGAATTCAAAAATGGTACGGCAGAAACTGGGCATAGACCAATATACCAAAATAAAGTCAAAATGGGTTCATGATTTAGGAATAAAGGCTGATACTATAAGCAATTTGGGAGAGCAAGGAATAGTTTACCTATCAGATTTACGGGAAAGGAAAGAATTCATGACACAACAAGAGATAGAGAGCATTACAAAATGCAAAATGGATAATTTTGATTATGTTAAAGTGAAAAGTTTTTGTATAAACAAAGCCAATGCAACAAAGATTAGGAGGGAAGCAGAAAATTGGGAGAAAATCTTTATAACCAATGTCTCTGATAAAGGCCTCATCTCTTAAATATACAGGGAAATGAGCCAAATTTATAGGAATAGAAGTCATTCCCCAATTGAGAAATGATCAAAGGATATGAACAGGCAGTTTTCAGAGGAAAAAATTAAAGATATATATAGGGATATGAAAAAATGCTCTAAATTACTATTGATTAGACAAATGCAAATCAAAACAACTCTTAGGTACCATATCTCTCCTGTCAGATTGGCTAACATGACAAAACAGGAAAATAATAAATGCTGGAGAGGATGTGGAAAAATTGGAACATTAATACATTGTTGGTGGAGTTGTGAACAGATCCAGCCATTTTGGAGAGCAATTTGGAGCTATGCCCAAAGGGTTATAAAAATATGCCCTTTGACCCAGCAATACCACTCCTAGGACTATATCCCAAAGAGATCACCAAATGGGAAAGGGAGCTGTATGTACAAAAATATTCATAGCAGCCCTTTTTATGGTGGCAAAGAATTGGAAATCAAGGGGATGCCCATCAATTGGGGACTGACTGAACAAGTTGTGGTATATGAATGTAATGGAATACCATTGTGCTATAAGAAATGGGGAAGATACAGACTTTATAATAACCTGGAAAGATCTACATTATATGATGAAGAGTGAGAGGAGCAGAACCAGGAGGACATTGTACACAACCACGGACATATTGATTGTGTAATGATTAACTTTAATAGACTTGACTCTCCTCAGCAATACAAGGCTCAAAGAAAGCTCCAAAGGACTCATGATGGAAAAAGCTAGCTAATTCCAGAGAAAGAACTGTGGAGTCTGAATGCAGATTGAGACAAACTATTTGCTCTCTCTTTTTTTTCTCTTCTTTTTTGGTTTTGTTTCTTTTCTCTCATGATACATTCCATTAATCATAATTCTTCTTTACAACTTGACTGTTGTGTAAATAAGTTTAATGTGAAGGTTGATATAGAATCTATGTCAGACTGCATGCCATTTTGGGGGGCAAGGGGAGAGTGGAGGGAAGGGAAGAAAATTGGAAACTCAATAACATGTAGAACTAAGTGTTGTAAACTAAAAATAAAAAACCTAATTTTAAAAAAAAGGAGCACTAGGAATGCTAACCACTCCTTTTTTGCTCCACCACTGCAATTCATGTGTTGGCTCAACTTTCCTTCCAAGTTAGCAACAAACACTTCGTGCATAGAAAAACATTCTAATCTGTTAATATTAAGTCTTCTGGTGATCATCTTGCCTTGGGTCCACTGCTTTTGTTGAATGTAAATGCTTAGGTTGGAGAGGATAAGTCTATGATTGGTCCAGAACTCTGCACCATATACTGCATTCATCACTCTCACATCCTATCTGTCTCTTCTCCTTACAATTACATAATCTGTTAAACGTCAATGTTGTCTGAAATGGTGCCTCCATGAAGTTTTATCATGTTTAGATAAATGGAAGACAGTGTTGGTTATGAGAACACACACACACATATTCAGTAGGAATTGCTATTGCTATTTCAGACTCCATTCCTCTCAAGGATTCTCTGCCATGTCTGAAAATCTGCACTTTGGTGTTAAAGTCATCCAGATAGGTTGAATGGTTTGGTGTAGAAGAATGTGAGCTCAACTTGAAATCCAGACAGGTATCATTCGAAAAACACTTTCAAGTTGTGTGATTGTGAACAGGACACTTTTCTGAGCCTCAATTTTCTTATCTGTTAAATGATCAATCTAATACCTGTTGTTCTTACTGCCACAGATTGAGGGGTTCTAAGGAAATGACACGTATCTGAATTTGCTGATATCAGATTTACAAATATGCAGGCCTTTGAGTCAATTCTGTTATATGAAAAACTAAATTTTTAAATTAATGTTGTATTCTCTTGGTAACACAGCCTTGCTTCATGTTATACTTTGCCTTTCATATGTGCTCAGATAAAAATGAACATATTACATTAAAGGTAATTTTTGGTTTTGATTTATACTTAATTACAGTTTACTTCTTTGGTGGGCCATAACACAATGTGATATATACATGCCCTCCTCACTATTATAAAAACTTTTGGAAAGGGAAAGTGTAACAATTTCTTATCCTGGAATCCATGAACTCTTAAAAAATGTTTTAATAATTGCATTTCCATATGCTTTCTTTTGTCCTGTGTATTTTATTTTATGCATTCAAAAACATTCTGAGAAGTGGTCCAAAGCTTTTCTAGACTTCCAGCAGGGTCCATGAAACACACAAAAATGATTAAGAACCTTTAATATAGAGGGTTAGTAGCTCAAACTGTAGGGGTGATTCCTACTGTCAGAGAATATTTGAAGTATAGCAATTTTCCTAGCTATTTAATAGAGGCGGTGATATTGTTTAACTCACCTAGTTGGACCACGAAGATGAGTAGATCCTTATTTGGAAAATGTTAAGGTTATTTGTCTTTGTGACGTATTTTTAAGATATCATGTAAGAAAAGGAGAATGGGTACATATTTGGTATATAATCTAAGTAGAAAACATACTGCAGTGGTAAGAATCTATTCCCAGTTCTGCATTGTGATCTAGTGCACATAATGGGGGTTAGAGTCAAATTAGAGTTCTAATTTTTCTAATTTTTGTCTCTTCCTAGCTTTGTATTATGGCCTTGTACAAAGCCTGCTGGTTGGATTCTGAAGATCTGGTTTTAATAATTTAGAAACTAATTAATTGTGATATTTTAATTTAGTCACTTAAAATCTCTGTTCCTCTATTTCTTCATCTACAAAGCAGGGGTGATAATGCCTAACCTTCCATCAGCACAAGATTAGTCTGAGGGTCAAAGGAAAACAGTAACTACAATATCTGACCTGCTTCTTATCCCATCTCACAGATTATTGACCACTGCCACTTGCCAACCCAGAGTATGACTACAAAGGCATGCAGCTATCCATGGGTCCCATAATCTATGAGATGAGCAGTGAAGTTACAATGGACTTTATAGATAATGAGGGAAATATCTCTGAAGTCACTTTCATTGCAGGTTCTCATTCACTCTGTGCCCTATGGGGTTATTGATCAAGTCTACCCCTTCGAGATTACTTTGCATTCACATTATAGTTATTTTATATATACCTATATTGGAATATGTTGCTTCCTGCAATATGATGTAAGCTATTAGAAAGCAGAAATTTGTGAGTAGAGCACGGGCCCTGGGGTCAGGAGGACCTCAGTTCAAATCCAGCCTCAGACACTCGACACACTTACTATGTGACCTTGGACAAGTCACTTAACCCCAATTGCCCTGCCTTCCCCCCTCTGAAAAAAAGCAGAGATTTTCATTTTTGTCTTTAGCACCTGGCACACATTAGGTGTTTAATAAAAGCTCACTGATTAACCTAGAACCCAGTTGTTGAATCCAATTCAATTAACAAAGAAGCCATAGATATAACATATATAAAAGCACTTTAATGCCTTAGAAGGAAAGGCAGATAATAGTATTATAGATTTTAGATTATTTTAACAATTAGACTTTGATTCTACTTTGTGAAAGATAACATGTTGGAGAAAAATCATATTCAACGAGGATATCACTCACATGTTTATTTTTCTCATCTAAGTCTCTAATAAGCATAGAAATATATTACGATGCAAATTTGTGACATTATTAAATCAAAGACTCATGAGATTTGAGATTTAAAACAAGATAGAATCTTAAAGATTATCTAGTCCCTCCCACTCATTTGACAGATGAGGAAACTGAGGCCCCCTAAAGGGAGTGACTTGGCTATATTCATACAGATAGTAAGTGGCAGAATTGGATCCTAAATCCATGTCCTCTGACTTCAAATGCAGCATCTTCTCACCCTGCCACTGCTCAGTCCAAAGGGAGTTTTTTTCAATACTTCTAGCGAAAGATGCAAACTTCTATCCCTGGAGGAAGTCTGGGCGGAAAATGTGTTTTTTCTTCTCACCTAGAACCAACAACATCGATCCTTGTATTTGATCATAACTCTGTTGGCTTTTACTGTCATCTTTATTTCCGTGAGCACAGGAGGCGGCTAGGTGGTGCAGTGCATACAGCCCTGGGCCTGGAGTCAGGAAGACCTGAGTTCATATTTGATTTTACACACTTAGCAGCCGTATGACCATGGATGAGTCATCTAACCTCTGTTTGCTTCAATTTCTTCAACTCTAAAATGGAGAAAATACCAGCACCTACCCACAGGGTTGTTGTAAGGAATAAGTGAGATAATATTTTTAAGTACTTAGTACAATGTCTAGTACAGGCATGGAGAACCTGTGGCCTCAAGGCTGACAAGGGTGATGTCACCCGTAGGACATTGCAACTCTAATTATAACAGCTACATTGCTCAGTAATTGTACCAAAATTAACCTGTCCTCATTTGGTTTTTAATTGTTAAATGTTTGCAAAAGAAACCATTTTCCTGGGAAGGGACAAGGGGTGGGAGATCCTTTTTGTAAGTATGAAATAAATGAACACAGCATTGGGTACAAAACTCAAAATAAAACAAAAAATGGTCATTAGGGCAGAGAACTGGGTATTAATTTATTTGAACCCCGCCACTGTTTATCTTCCCTTCCCTTCCGTATAGTTATTGGATATAAAGTCACAACTAGGGTGGAGCAACTGGTGCTTTGTGCAGGGCATCAAAATTTAGAGGGTACAAACATTAAAAAATACTTTTTGTTACATTTATATTACGATGGCACTGGTACTACTTAGAGTGCTCAGGAACAATTGAGCTTAACATCTAGTTAGCCAGAATGATTCATTTAAATAGGAAACTCCAAATGGTGAGCTTTTTCCTCTCATATTAATTACATTTGTGCTACTAGTTATTATTAGTCATTACTAATAATTAAAATTATTATGATACCCATGTAATTACATAGCATATTTACCTATTTAAAACCATTCCACATATGTTCATTTATTTAAAATTCTTACTAATGAACTCTTGCTTACAGAAAGCAGTTATCTGCATCATGATATTACTCTTATTACAATATCTAGCTACCACCTTAGAGTTGTTAATGTCCTTCCTTTTAATAGTATTTATTTTTGATATAGGAAATGTTAGACTTCATCCAGTCCAACCTGCACATATAAAAGATAAGGAAACTGAAACCCAGAGAGACTTCCCAAGTGATCTACCCAAGTTCACACAGCTAGTTAATATCAGAGCTGACACTAGAACCAAGGGCACGGGACTCCCAATCCAGATCTGTTTCTAATCAACTGATTCTTTTAATTAAATAGTCAAAATCTGAAAATCTATGTTCCCAAATGTCTGTCACTGATCTTTACTTTGAAGGTTTTTCTTCTCTGCTCTTCATATGGATGGAGAGCAAAAGAATTTTTTTCAACTTATTGTAAGCAAAGTGAAATTATTCCTTTCTTGCATACCAAAAAACCTATGGACAGATGTAAAATATATATTTCCCTCTGGGTTCTTGACAGGCTTGATATAAATTACAATGACTGGGAAGAAATAAAAAAGCGTAGGCCGCTCTGAAAAATAAATTTCATTATGTAAGTCTGACAATAGTGTGTTCTCCCTCATATGTTTAGATGTCTTTTTCTCCCACAAAAAAGTAAGTAAATAACTATGCTTTTAAACAATCAAAGGTTAAAGGCACTTCGGTCATTCATGTGGTTTCATTCTGTTATGCAGATTGTGATATCTCAAGAAGATTTATAATCTTAGTTCATAAACTTGGAGTTCCAGTAAATAAGTCCCCCTTTGAAGGCTAAATATTGATGTTCTTATTTCCTACCTGTTGTAGTCAGCAAGAGTAAACATGCATGGGGACAGGGCAGATGAGAAACATTAAAAACAAAAAGAAATGATAGAGCACTGGAGCGAGCTCTCCGATGGCTAGAGTGTCCTGTATTCTGTTCTAAACATATCACCTTCTATATTCATAAGCAAAACATCTTCAGATGGCTAGTTACAGGTGGCACAAGCTAGATGCACTGGAAATCATGTTGGAATGCATCACTTAAGTCTCTATAGGTGCCCTGACTGAATGACAGGTGTTCTGAAGATAGCAACTTGTACCGTTGGGAAAGTGCTGGAGAGAACTTTCCTTAAGATAAGTTAACTTGGGAATCTAGGATTATGGGAAGTTTTCTGCCCTTTGACTGAGTCAAAAGTGTGTGTTTGGTCCCCACAATAGCCCCATTCACTGTATGTGATGTCATCCTGAGTGGTACATCTTCAATTCTTTAGATAATTTCATATGACCCAAAACCATAGAATTTTTAAGATGTAAATCTATTCACCCTTGGTCATCATATCAGAAGACTTTTTGATTTAAATTATCTTTTGCACAAATGTAAGACAGTGTTCAACATGGACTGAGTTTAAGCTTATATGTTCCTCAGGGAAAAGCTCCTAGAACTACGATGGAACATGCCAAACCCCCTTGATCTTTTTTCTCCTTGCTACACTAAATTGAGGGAACCATGCACTTTATTCCTGGAATTGTCAAAGGATAAGTCTAGTCTAGTCTAGTCACAAAACATAGTGCCAGCAACTTTGTGAAAAGCTTGTCTTTGCCTGGTTAATGTGTAAGAAAATAGGTTTGAGATTTAGGTTCACTTTAGAAAGAGCATGTTGTTTTGTTGTTATTGAGTCATTTCAGTTGTGTCTGAGTCTCCGTGACCCCATTTGGGGTTTTCTTGGCAAAGATAATTTCCTTGAGACAAACAAGATTAAGCAACTTGCCCAAGGTCACACATCTAGGAAGTATGTGATGCAGGATTTGAACTCAGTTCTTCCTGACTCCAGGGCTGGCTCTCCATCCACTGTACCATCTAGCTACCTCTTAGGCAGGTCTTAGGGTGGTTCAATTAAATAAATTTGAAAAACATTTTATTAACTTATTGATACAAAATTTTAGGCAATTAGTTGTCATAGTGAAGAGAGCACTGAAGTTGGAGTCAGGGAGATCTGAGTTTGAATCCCACCTCAGATACTTACTAGCTATTTGATCCTGGTAAAATCTTTTAACTTCTCTCAGCCTCAGTCTCCGAATATATAAAATAAGATGGTTCAACTAGATGGCCACTGAGCTCCTTTCTAACTGTAAATCAACGATCCCATAATCTGACAAGGACCTTCTATGTCCAGGACACTGTGCTATGTAGTCTAGTAGCAGCAGTAATGGACTTGAAGTTAAAAGACCTGTATTGAATGCAGACTCTGCCATATACTTCATCCTGGGCTTCAGTTTCTCCACATATATAAAATGATGATGGGATTACAATAGATGATGTCCACTTGGACATCTAGTGTTATCATAATAATTTTGAAATACAAACAAAAATGATAAAATTATTGCTTTCATGTAATTTATAGTTAGATAGATAGATAGATAGATAGAGATAGAGATGGAGAGATGGAGGGATAGATAGATAGATAGATAGATAGATAGATAGATAGATAGATGATGGAGAGATAGAGATAGATGGATAGATAGATAGAGATAGAGAGATAGAAAGATGGATAGAACAATAGATGATAGATAGACAGACAGACAGATAGATAGATAGATAGATAGATAGATAGAGATGGAGAGATATACAAGTACTCCTAAAGTCTGGACACATAAGCAAAATGCATATTTTCAGGAAATGAAATGAATGAAATTTTCAACAACATTTTATTTAATTGGAATATTAACAAATAACATCTTCAATATGATTTCCATCATTTGCGATGCAAAAGTTGATGCACTTTGCAAGATTCACGTGAACTCGATGCAATAACTCCACACTGCCGCCAATTTTGCACATTCACTCTTTACGCATTCAATCAAGTGTGTTGCGTCTGTGATTTTCATTGAGTACACATTCTCCTTTAGCATACCCAAGAAAAAGAAGTCAAGGGGACTAAAGTCTGTTAATATTCCAATTAAGTAAAATGTTGTTGAAAATTTCATTCATTTCATTTCCTGAAAATATGCATTTTTCCTATGGGTCCAGTCTTTAGGGACACCCTGTAGATATTCGATAAGCATATGCTAGACGCCTAATATATTCCAGGCATTGTGTGTGATACTCATTAACACATGATGTGTTTTTCCAAGGCTTCAAAAATAGGTAAATGCATTTGAGAAGTATAAAACAAAGTGGCATTTAAGGTCGAAGAGGGAAGGCTCCTCCTAATAGGAGAAATCTGGAAAGGGTGCGTAGAGGATGCTAAACATGAAATGGGCTTTGAAGAATGGTATCATCAGGTGAAGGAGAAGAGATAGGACATTCTAAGTGTAAAGAAAATGAGGAAAGGCACAAAAAGGAGAAAGCTCAGGATGTGTTTGGAAGACAGAGAATAGTCTAGTTTGATCAGGGCATGGAGTGTGTAAAGATGAATAAGGTCCAGGCTTTGATATTGATGGGGCTGATTGGACTGTGTAGTATTAATGACTTTGCATTGCTCTTAGTCATGAAGAACCAGAATGGGGACAAGCTGAAGGACCGTGGAGAGAATCTCATACAAAATGGTAACAAGAAGAGAAGGATTTGATGAATCAGTTATTGATGTATAGGCTAAGATTGCTGACCTGACTGATCCCCTCTGAGGGGAAACTGGGGTGCTACTCCTTTATGTCCTTGCTGAGTGTTTGTTTATATTTACTGAAGTTTTTTTTTTTAATCTTCATTAATCCAGCCTCTCCAAATCATGAACTTGAATTTGAGGTTAGTGTGTTCCTGGTCCAAGACAGAATCCTTGAATTTTAGGTAAAAATGTTCAAACTACATCAGCCAGGAGTCGGAAGCTATTGATAATTTTTGAATTAATGATAGGAAAGGCATGATAATATATATGCATAAATCAGATTAGTCTGATGGCAGCCTGAAGGTTTAATTAGAATGGGGGAGAGTAGAGGCAGAGATATCAGTTTAGAGGAAAATATCCAGGGAGATGGAAATGAGGGCATGTATTAAGGTGCAGACAATTGGAGTTGATTGTGAAGACAATAAAGTCTAGCATGAAGAACCCTAAAATTGGCGCATTCTGTTCAAATTCCCCCAGGCTTAGGCCTAACCCATAGCATCAAAGTCTGGTGCGCTGTAGGCCAGAGTCTTTCCTTGGTCCCAACTCTGTACAATTCCAAATATTTAAAGACCCTAATGGGCTCAGAATGACTGTGAAATGCCCACGAGTCCAATTCTTGCCACTGAGGAATATATTATCTGTGGATAGTTGCTTTTCACTAAACTATAAGGGTTGAGGGGACTTTTAAGTGGCAATTATTTCTAACAAGAGAGAAAAGATTCACTGCAATATTTAGATATAATCCCAGAGCTCTTTGGTCTCAAGGATGAAGTAGGCTATCGTCTTATCATGGTTCCCAACTAAATGTTGAACTCAGCTCAACCTGGCCCCATTGATGGCAAAGAGTACTGGCCTGGCATATAAACTAAATCACCCTTGTGGGCTGCATCCTGACTTCGTGGTTATTGTCATAAACACAATACTGGACAAGCAGAGGATGCCTCTGTTCGAAGTATGTGGTTCTAAAGATCAATAGAGGTCTTCCCTTTGTAGAGTAATCAATTCAATGCTATTAAAAAGTACTCAATGCATTTACAAGGAGTAATGACAGTCAAACACCAGAACTTTTTGTTATAAATGTGCTATTTTCTCTTTTTAAATTTAAAAAAATTGTTACTTTTGAATTCCAAGCTATTTATTTCTCTTCCTCCCAATCCCACACTACAGAAGGCCAACATTTGTTACAGATAAGTACTCAAAAAACTATACAATACATAGTTTCATAAAGTAGTTTTTTCCCCTCTGGAAATGGATAGCATCTTCTTTCATAGGTCCTCAAAATAGCTTGGTCATTCACATTTGCTCCTCAAACAATATTGCTGTTACCGTATACAACGTTCTCTTGGTTCTGCTCATTTCATTCTTAGTTATTTCATGTAAGTCTTTCCATGTTTTCCCAAAATAAACCTGTCCATCATTTCTTACAGCACAGTGGTATTTCCTCTTAATCATATGCCACATCTTATTCAGCCATGTCCCAATTGATGGGCATCCCTTCAATTTCTAGTTCCTTGCCACCATAAAGATATCTGCAGAGATTAGTATGAAATAGTGGAGTTCTGGCTTGGTGTCGAGTCCAACCCAGGTTGAACCTGGGTCCAAATCATGCCTCAGACACTCACTAACTATATAACCCTGGATAAGTGCATACTATGTGTCAAGAACTGAACTATGTATCAAGGAAAAAAATAAAAGCACACAAGGCTACCTACATGCTCAAAGAGTTTGTCTTCTATGGATAAATATATAAAGGATAAAGGAGAGCTGGAAGGGCCGCAAGTAAATTGGTTGAGACTGGGTTGAAGGTGGGGAGAGTGAGGGGGGAGGGGCGGGGAGACAGAGACTGGCTCTATGAGATAGAAAGGTCCAGACAGTAAGTCAAGTCAGAAATGAAGTGAACATGGAGTGAAAGGTCCAGAGAGTAAGTTAAGTCAGAAATGAAGTGAACATTAATCAGGAGGGAGAGCCTCAGGGAAGATGTTACTACGGGTGGTAGGTACAGAGGTAAAGAAGTCCAAAGAATGAGTCTAGATGGGAATGAGTTATATTTATAAATGTGAAGTATTATTGTATACAAAATTATACGTTCATCCTAACAGCAATATATGCTGCAATTTTTTAACTGAAAAATAATATACATTGTTTAGTTTATACGTCCAAATGAAAAGTAGCATGCATTTGTGAAACAACTAGCAGCCAGTGTGGTGGGAAAATATTTTATTTTTCATGGAAAAAACATTTTCTGACCCATATCAATATTGTTATCATGACTTTCATCCTACTAGCAACAACTCTGCTAACTATAAATATCTGGATTCTATTAGGAATTGAGAGTATAAGCTATAATTTTATAAATCACATAAGCTCTCAGCTGGAAGCAGAGGAAGCCCCAAATGTAAGTCTACTTCCCAACCATCACTGAAATATGAAAAAGTAATCTTAGGTCAAAGCTTCAAGAGACAATTTTTAAATAGAAGAAAACTACAAGTTCCCGTATCATTATGAGTTCCTGTGGTGCCACAACACCATAGCTCCAGGCTGGTATGGGGATGTGAGGACAGATACATTAGTACATCAGTTCAGGGAGCTATAATTTCATTGGTGAGGGAACTTTCTCCACCAATAAAGATTATAACCCACCCATAACTTCCTAGAAATTTTTTTAAATGGCTTAAGACTCAGAGCAGCTAAGGGACTGTGTCCCTTGTCCCACAGCTAATGTGCACATAGCTAACACTTAAACCCAGGTCTTTCTAGGTTTCCAGGCCTAGCCATATAGCCATTATATCATGCTGTCTGTCCAAGACATTTTAGTACTAACATTTTATAATACCCAATCTTGATCTACAAGTTAAAATTGGAGTCCAAGAACTTGGGTTCAATTCTCAACTCTTCTCAATTTGAAGTCAAGGGACTTAGGTTCAAATCTCAACCTGGATGATCTCAGACAATTCACAATTTTTCTGTTCCTTGGTTCTTCCTTAGCTGTAAATGAGGCAGTTGTACCAGGTAAGAGTGATACACAATGTGCCCAAGAGAAAACAGTTGGAAAGGGAATGGAAAGGAAGGGAAGTGATAGCACCTCATCATAGATAAAACTATAGATCTAGAATTGGTCTTACAGGTCACATTGCCTAACCATTTCATTTTGAAACTAAGTAAAATGGAGACATTGAGAACTTCAGTGACTTGTCCAAAAGGTCATACGGGATCTGATGGAAGAACCATAATTTCAACTCAGGTCCTATGATTCCAACTTCATTACTGTTTCAGTGTAACACACTGCCTTATTTAATTTCAGCTGAGATTCAGATCCACTTTGCTCCCCAGATGGACTAACTCAGTCCTTAAAGACAAACGTTTTTCCAAAATTAGAAATCAGACTACAAGGAGTTGAGAATGAATTGTAAAAAAAAGCAAAGTTATTAAGTTTGGACAATTATTTCATGAAATTTGGCACTATGAATAATAGATAGATATGATCATACTTGAATGGAGTAGAAGGATCAAGAAATGGTCCTTGTTTATACATTAGAAAGACTTGAGACTATTTGTAGGCTGATGAAAGGGAGCCATTGAGAAGAGAATATTTGAAAAGACATGAGAGACATACCAATTACTGAAACAAGGTCCTGCAGCAAGGAGGATGGCATAGGATCAAGAGAACAGGTAGAAAGAGCTTCCTAAGTTAAGAGTAAAGATCCTTCTTCTTATGGGACCAGAGGAAACGAGAGAGTAAGGGATGAAATGAAGAAAATTTGAGGAATGTAAGGGAAGTTGATTGAGTTCATAAATCAATTAAACATTAAGAATTTATTAAATGACTAGTGTGTATCAGGCACTATATTATGTTCTAGGGATACAAATAACAATCATGAAATATCTTCACCTTCAAGGAGCTTATTTCCTAATGGTGATGATAACAAATCCATATGCAGCATTTACCAAAGGTTTTAATGCAGTTTTCATCTATATAAGTTACCTGAGCTTAAAACTTTGGAACATCCTGTACAAGTATAAATAACGTAAATATGCAGTGTAGGTTTGGTGAAGCACTCCCTACTCCCTGGGCTTTCTGGGGTAAACATAATGTGGAGAAGATATATGAATAGTACACACAACTGTAACTTGTGAACTTCTAACACTTTGCTTAACATTTTTTTAAAAAAACTGTCCAAAGGAAATCATTAACTTAATCATGAAGCATTTACTAAATAAAACACAAGCGCGAAATAATCATGATGTAGAAATCCATCCATAAACATGGATCATATTCTTCTCCAATGCACACAGTGCCCAAGTTGAAGAATGGGCACAAATTTACAGAAATCTAGTTGGGAGGCACATAAATAGGAAACATATACTCCCAGGGCAACTTATGACTCCTTATTGTGGACTTTGATACTCTTGATCCCCTTAGGAAACAATTTGCACCAAAAGTCATCTACTTCCCAGAACTCCTTCTCCCCACTCCATCTGAACAACCCCTTGGCTGGGACTAAAGGTATTGTTATACTTCTTTTCTATCTGTCTATCTATCTATCCATTCATTTGTTTGTTTTGTCCATTCACTTATTTATTTTATAGCAAGAGCAGTTCTCCTAAGCCTGGGATCTCTAGAACTATGCATATCACCTTTCTTGGCTGAGGTCTGAGGGGATTTCCTATCTTAAGCCACAGAGGGATGCAAAATGCAATGAAGACAACCTTCTGAGGGGTTTCCCTTCTCTCCATCCAAAGGTGGTAGTAAAGCAAAAGGCAGACAAACTTAACTTTCCACAACCAACTATGTCAAGCAACATAAGATGCTTCTCCTAATCAGCTCCCCAAAGCAATGATTCCCTCCAATCTGCTCAACTCCCAAAAAAACACATGCAAGGCCTGTGTTTCTCCAGCCAGGCTGGGCAGGGTGGGGGTGGGGTGGAGTGGGAATCCAGGCTTTAAGAAATTCTCCTATCTCCTACTTTTAACTGCTTTTCTCTGAGGCCTCTGCTCGGCTGGATGCTATTGAACCTGGCTCTAAAGCAAATGGGCATCCTTAGTTTTGCTTTGTCAGCCCTCCAACCTTTCTCAACTTCCTTGGCTGATTCTTCTTTCTTTACCCCTGTTCTCATTCTGATTCTTTGGTTTTTGACTGCCTCTTTCCTTAAAGTAGGATCTCCCCGTTGGAAATAGCTCACCTTTGAGAAGCAAGCATGGAGTCAAGATGGCAGCTAGAAAGCAGGGATTAGTGTGAGCTCCCTGCCAAGTCCCTCCAAAAACCTATAAAAAATGGCTCTGAACCAATTCTAGAACTGCAGAACCCACAAAACAGCAGAGGGAAGCAGGGCTCGAGCCCAGGACAACCTGGATGGTCTCTGGGTGAGGTCTATCCTTCACGGAGCTGGAAGCAGAGCAAAGCGGAGTGGAGCAGAGCCCAGCATGAGCAGCACGGACCAACCAGACCAGGAGCTGGGTGGAGGGGGCCCTAGCTTCCTGAATCAGTGATCTGCAGCAGCTACCAGACTTCTCAACCCACAAACACCAAAGACAACAGAGAAGGTTAGTGGGAAAAGCTGCAGGAGTAGAAGGAGTTCGAAGTTCGGCTACCACCCCAGGGCCAGCAGAGGTGGGGCAGCTACAGAACTACAGCTGCAGTTACTTCCGGCCCCAGGCCCACCTGGTGGGAGGAATTAAGTGGCAGATCACAGCAGGTGTGAAGAGCCTGCTGAAGATCTAAGTCCAGTCCAGGTTGGGGGTTCTCAGGGAAGGAGGAGTGTTGGTGTGGCAGAGCTGGAACATCCCACCAAGCTTGGAACATAGTTCTCTAAACTCTACAAGCAGTCATACCCCACTGAAAAACTCAAGGGTCAAGTTAGATGGCTGGGAATATGGCCAGGCAGCAAAAACGCACCCAGATTCAGTCTCAGACTTTGGATTCTTTCTTTGGTGACAAAGAAGACCAAAACACATAGCCAGAAGAAGTCAACAAAGTCAAAGAGCCTACATATAAAAGCCTCCAAGAAAAACATGAACTGGTCTCAGGCCATGGAAGAGCTCAAAAAGGATTTGGAAATACCTCACCTTTATCTTTGAGTTTAAAAAAAAATCATTTCTGTCAGACACACCAAAGATAAACAAGATACAATTGTCCCAAATTCACCAAAAGTTCTAGTTATCAAAGTTTTCCATCTATCATCTCCAAAGTCTTCAAAATAGACTGTGTCCTTTGATAGACATAATAGGCAAATTTTCTGCTAGGAAACAAGATATTTTGGCCATCTTTACCATTTGGTAAGTACTTTTCTCTGAGAGCTCTGTCCTCTCAGATCCTCCTAGAACTCTCTGTGCTTCTTGCCAAGTACTTTTCTCTGAGGGGATGTTTTTCTCAGAGGTTCTCTCAAAACTGTCACTGTATCTTATCAATCAATAAACATTTAAGTACCTATTATGTGGCAGGTACTGTTCTAGGCATTGAAGATACAAAAAGGGGCAAAAGACAGACCATGTCCTCAAGGAGATCATAAACTAATTAGGAGGACAACATGCCAACAAATATATACAAAACAAGCTGTATACAGGACAGTAAGGACACAATTAAAAGAGAGAAAGCCTTAGAATTAAGAGGGGTTGGGGAAAGTTTCCTGTAGAAAGTGGGATTTTAGTCAGGTGGGAAATCAGAAAGGTCATTATTCAGAGAAGAGGATGGAAGGCATTCCAGGCATGGATAAAGATAAACTTACTACTCAAATCTGAAAGGGGAAGAATCTTTTAAATTCAGATAATAAATGCAGAAAAATACAAATGAGCTCATGTCTGATGACTTCAGTCATCTTACCTAAGTAGGGAGTGAGGATCACCTGGGAGTGAGGATAGGAAAGTTCAGATGAAGGCATTAGCATGGAGAGGAAGATTTGAAGCAGCCGCTATGATGCTAATAACAGCAATATTCTTGAGCAGTAGCAATGACCATGGAAAGGCTAGGAACCACTCATTTGTAGGTGAAATCTGCTTATTTTTGTAAATTCCTCTCCCAATACTTGGAACCCCTAGAGCAGAAATGGTTAAATCAATCGGTGCAGCCTAACCAGGAATGAAGATGATCAGGTAGGATATGGAGGAAGGAAGGCAGGTGAAATATTCAAGTGGCAAACCATAGAGTCAATTAAAAAAAAACACATGAACTGGAAAAAAATTAGGAGTAAGTTGGGTCATGAAAGGACATAAGAACGTAGAATAGGTATATTGTGAGTGAGAAAAATTAGGAGATATATAGTATATGTGGTATGATTGACAAAATTTCCAAGTTTTGGACTGAGGTAACATACATAAAATAGATTGTATTAACTCAGATGTAAACATGCCTATCTGTGGCTAAAGTGTGGTAGAGAAAGAAGTCTTTGGAATGCATGAGTTTGAGGGATGGTGTGTTCAGGTTTTTAGAGTGCTCATCAACAAAAGTATCCAACTTCCTGAAGATGCTGGCAGGATATGAAGTAGAGGAATGAATAAATCCATGAACAATCATGCATTCAGCACTTACCATGTGCCAGGATTTCTGCAAAGCACTAGGAATACAAAGAAAACATAATAAAGACCATCCTCTTAAGGGAGCATAATTCTAATGAGGAAAACAGCATGTTTTTAATAGGTATATTCAAGATATATACAGAGTGGATAGGAGATAGCCCTGATATGGAAGACCCTAGAATGCAGAATGGGGTAGAGGAGACCACAAAAGCCCTCCTGGAGAAGATATTTGAGATTAGTCTTGAAGGAATACAGAAATTCTCAGAGGCAGTACTGCAGAATGAGAGAATTTGAGGTACAGGAAATAGGCAGTACAAGTGTATGGAG
The DNA here is from genome assembly GCF_011100635.1 of Trichosurus vulpecula. NCBI lineage: Eukaryota > Metazoa > Chordata > Mammalia > Diprotodontia > Phalangeridae > Trichosurus > Trichosurus vulpecula. The sequence continues at coordinate 135,533,301 of NC_050580.1, forward strand.
ATAAAAGAGAAAAGGACCTATTTGTACAAAAATATTTATAGTAGCTCTTTTTAAGGTGACAAAGAATTAGAAATTCAGGGGATGCCCATCAATTGGGGATCAGCTGAACAAGTTGAGGTATATGAATGTAATGGAATACTATTGTACTATAAGGAATGATAGACAGGATAGTTTCTGAAGAACCTGGGAAGACTTGTATGAACTGATACAAAGTGAAGTGAGCAGAACCAAGGGAAGATTGTACATAGTAGCAGCAATGTTGTAAGCATGATCAACTGTGAAAGACTCAGCTACTCTGATCAAGACAATGATCCAAGAGAATTCCAAAGGACTCATGATGAAAAACTATTATCCTTACCCAGAGAGAACTGATAAATTCTAAATGAAGATTGAAACATACTTTTAAAACTTTATTTTTATTGTTTTGTTTTGTTTTTCCTTTTGCAACATGACTAGAATGGAAATATATTTTTCATGACTTTGCATGTATAATCTATATCTAATTGCTTGCCTCCTCAAGGAGTGGGGAGAGGCAGGAGAGAGGAAGAGACTTTGGAACTCAAATTTTTAAAAATAATTGTAAAAAAATCACATGCAATTAGGAAATATTTAACACAATAAATAAAAATATTTTAAATATACTGATGTGGGAAATGGAGTATCATGTATGAGGAACAACAGTAAGCCATATGGCTAGATGATGAGTGTGGTGGGGAAGTATTATGTAAGAAGAATGAAAAGATTCAAGAAAAAAACACATCATAAAGAGTTTATATTTGTTCCTAGAAGTAATAGGGCACCACCAAATTCATTGACTAGAGAGCAGGATGAAACAATCAGGCCTATGCACAAGGAAAATAAACTTGATAGCTTAGTGGAGGATGGATCAGAGGACAGAGAAGTTTGAGGAAGGGAGGCCAATTAGAAAGTTATTAAATCACATCCTAAAATCACTGGGAGACTTTGTTGAGTACACTGGAGACTACTAAATGATTATATCAAATATGGGGGAAAGACAGTATAAATGGATTGAATAGACTCAAAAAGAGAAAATAAAATATTGAGGGAAGAAGGTAGAGGACCAATTGATCTCGAAGGAGCAACATGTAGTAGGATTGGTGGAGAGCTGCTAAAGTCATCTGTAAAATAAGGAGATAAAGTCTCTCCTAATTCTTTGAAAGGAAAATATCAGCTTAGGGATAAGTATGACCTTTTTCAAGGTTCTGACAATGCCTAAAATAAAGGTCCTATGGCTGAGTTAAAAGAAGGCGACTTAGTGAATTGTTGGAGTCATAGAATGCAGTTGCAGCTGCTTCCAGTGAAGTGTATCACTCAGAAGGGAGGCATGGAAAGACTTCTTCAAAGCACCAATTACATAGCAAATAGCAATGCTCTTATTAATAATGTTGATAATAGTAACTAACATTATATTTACTATGTGCTTGGCACTATGCTAAATGCTTTGCAAATATTATCCCATGTGATCATCACGACAACCCTGTGAAATAAGTGCTGCTATTACCCCTATCTTATAGATGAGGAAACTGAGGCAAACAGAGGTTAAATAAATTGTCCTGGGTAACATAGCTAGAAAAGGTCTGAGGCTAGATTTGAACACAGGTTTCCTGACCCTAAGTCAGAGGTTCTATTTACTGCATCACCTAGCTGCCCAATAAAAATGAAACAAAACTATTTGCTTTTATGCTAATATTACCTACACACACACACACACACACACACACACACACACACACACACACCATTTTTATATCACACCCAAGGCATCACTTCAACTGAGATGCAAATTTAGCATGCTGCTATGACAAAAAAAAAATATTGCTTTCTTTTTTTTTCTCTACAAGCCATTTTCTCTGTGAAAAAGCCTGCAGAAATGGCATCCCTTTTTTCTTTTGGAGATACAAATTAAAAATCTTGCTTGCCAGTATCATGGATCTTCAGAAAACACCAAACTGGAATGTTCAGATCAAGAAATGAGACAATTTGAAGCAGCTGGCATTTATTCTTGAGAACAGTTCAATATTTCAATGAGTTTGCCCTGCCATGGTCCATACTGGGGCTCTTCTTCATTATTAAGAACTTTTATTGACAAGAGAATATCCTTTTCTTCCTCAATCTTTGGCCTTCTGCACCTTTGTCTCAACATTTGCTCCTTTTGTGACCTCATGCTTTCTCATCATTATGATTACTTCATATGAAAGATTCCCAATGACTGTTAGAGGGCATTAGTTATCCCATTCTTCTTTCACTTGTTACTAGAGTTGGGAGTCTCAGATTGCTCTATTCCATAGAGGACTCCATGATCTATGCCTGGTTACAGACTGCTGATCTGATTCTACTAATCCAAGATCACTCTCACAGTTCACTGACCTCTATTAATAGAAATGGGCCAACAGGGTCCCACTACATAGGCAAAAATGAATGATGAGACAACCCAGTCCTAACTGAGAGGATAAATATCCCCAATCCTGAGCCAAGTCCATGAAAATGTGAAAAGTTCCCCCAGTTACATGGTCAGTGTTCTTTGAGTTCTGTGTTCTTCTCAGGCCATCATACCATAAGTCCAATTCAATCTTATAAACAGAACACCAAGTAATTCCATTGAGTTGAGGCAGTCAGATATTAGGTGATAATAATCAGGAATAAGTTGCAGTTGCAGCTATCTCTGGGTCTATATGGTACCTAACCTCAGATAAACATGTAGACACTACTCTTCTATGCACCCACAATAGGTGATATCATTCTATAAGGAAGTAAAATATCAAATTAACACCAAAGATTGTGACTTTGGAGATGGTTTGTCACTCTTGTGGTAATCAAGTGAGCTGTGGAACCACAAGATCAGGATTAAATCTCCTAAAACACTACAGGACTGGTAGACTTCAGTCCTGGTTTCTTTCTTGCACTCCTATCCTTTATTTCAACTCAATTTTCTTACAATCTCTAATTCACAATATTCTAGAATCATTGATTTACAGCTGGAAGGCACCTTAGCCAGCATCTAGTCAAATACCATAGTTTTCCAGATGAGAAAACTGGGGCCCAGAGATTTTAAGTGATTTTTCCAAGATTGAGAATAATGGGTAGCAAAGAAAATTCAAAATCCAGTCCAATGACCTAATGACCTCATGCTCTGTCTCTTACCCTAAGCTGCCAGCCATTCAGTATGTCCAAAATATTTTCTACCTTCAAACGGTTCTTTTTCTTTACCTGCCTGTTTCCGACAATTACATCACCACTCTCCGTGCACCAAAGATCAAAATTGCTTCTCTTATATCCAATCAATATCTAAGTCCTATGACTCAAGCACTGTCTAATACTTGTCCCTTCCTTCCCACTTCCACTGTCACAGAAGAATCATTGAATTTAGAGCTGAAAGGGAGCTAAAAATTATCTAGTCTAAGCCCTTCATTTTTCAAATGAAACTAAGGTCAAAAGATGAGGTGACTTGCCCAAGGTCACACACGTTATAAGTAGCAGAGCTGGATTTTGAATCTGATTCTTAGCACAGGACCTCAAGCTTTGAGTTATTGTTTTCTGTTAAGTACTGACCCTAAATCAAGCCTCTCCCTATTACAATTCATCTTATACACCAATATCAAATTAATCTTTCTAAGATATTGCCTTTCTAGTGATGCCCCCTTACCTCAATACTTCCAGTGGTTCTCCATTAGATAAAGTCCCACCTGCTCCTACACAGGGGCAGAGTCAGCTGTCTGGTCCCTATATTCAGGGTGAATCTTGGGATGTCTGAAGGGGGAAGTGGAAATTTGATAGTTCTAGCAGGGTAAAAGTCTGAGACATGAATACAGAGACATGGGTCAAAAGTATTAGAAAGCAAACAAAATCCTTAGGAGGATGAAAGGCTAGTCCATTTGCCCAGCAGAGAGTTCATTCATCATTATTCCCCATGAGGATGTAAGTTAAACCTAAGTAAAGCAGCAAAAATATCCATTAAGAGGAAGATATGAAGAATGGTATCAAAAGGCAAGGTTTACTGAATTTGGCAATCTTGGGCACTCCATTTCATTCACTTTAGCTGGCTAAAGCGCAGGAACAATCTATCTAGGCCTGACTCCTTATTGTCTGTACTCATTCCCACCCTGTGGCTTTGCCTATTCCATTAATCCTCACTAGAACGTCTTCACTTCCTCCTTTACTTCAAGGCAGTTTTAAGTCTTTCCATGAAGCTTTCGTACTCAACACAATTCATCACAATGTCTCCCTTACCCTTGTTTCACATTATTATTTAGTTGTTTTGTGTCTTTCAATCCTATCTTTCCATGTAGATCTTGAACTCCTAGACGGCAAGAAAATATGTTTGATGCTTTTTCTTGTATCTCCAGTAGTATCTAGGTGCTTTTTGATTTTGTTTGGAGTGGGAGGAAGGAGGATGGATGGAAGGGGAGCATATAAAAAATTATAGTCACTCAATAAATAATTAGAGAATTGAACTAAAAGTGACTGGGGGCAAGAGGGAAAAATATATATACATACACACATACACACACATATATGTATATATACATGTATATATACACATATATAATGTATATGTATATTGTGTATGTATATATGTGTATATTATCTCACAGAGATCTACCTACCCCTATACACACATGTGCGCACACACACACACACATATGCACACACAATGAGAATACCATAATCCTGAGATTTTAGGCATTCATTTTGAAGCATATCTAGCAATTTTCTCCTAAAACAGACAGAATATAAGAGCCTAACTGTAGCACTCAAACTTATTGCAACTATTATAAATGGAGACCTACAGTCTCTGAAATTCCAAACCTCTGCCAGTCATCATAATGTAATGCAACAAAAAGATTGGATAAGATGTCCAAAAAATTCATTTCCTGTTTTGGTCCTTTCATTTTCTAGCAGTGTGGCTTTGGGCAGGTCCTATAATTTCTCTGAAACTCAGCATTCTTATAATTTAATAGATATGTGGGAGCTCCTTTCAGATCTTCAGTTTGAAGAGGGCATCCTAGGGATTCACCTCATCACCCCACCCCCAGCTGTTTTCCTAGACTTCATGATCTCCAGAAATTAATTGTTCTGCAAGAAGAAATTGACTACAAAATACATCTCTTCCATACTTCTTGACCCGAGGGCCCCACCCTGGCTCTGAATGGAGTGAGTGGAAGATGGACATTGGAGAGCTCCTCCCAGATCCTCCACCACTTAAGAAGGGCACCCAAAGAATTCATTTTGCTATTTCTCACTTGGTTACTTTTCTAGACTTCGTGATCTCCAAAATTTGTTCTTTCCCAAGATGAAATCAACTCTAAAACTCTCACTTCCTCAGATCATTTCCCAAACCTAATGCAGGACTATATCATGAACCACACTGATAACTTCACCTTCTTACTTCTTCCTCAACCTTTTCCATTTATTCTGATGTGTTATCTTCCCCCATTAGATTGCGAGCTACTTGATGGCAAGGATTGTCTAATGCATTTCTTCTTTCTATCCCCAGCACTTAGCCTAGTAACTGGCACATAAGAGACACTTAATAAATGTTTATTGACTGTCTGAATTAATGCAGATAATAATGTGATTTAGACTAGATGGTCACAGAGGTCTTTCCTAGTTCTGAAGTTCTGTGCAAATGAGTTCAATGTATTTTTAAAAAGGAGAGGCAATGTGAGATAATGGAAAAAACACTTAGCTGGGAGTAATAACACTTGGGTTCTTGTCCTAGCTCTTCCATACAGAACTGGTGGGACTTTTAAGCAAGTCAGATCATCTTTCTAGGTCTCAGTTTCTTCATCTGTCAAATGAAAGGGACTGAATTACATTGTATCTAAGGCCAATTCCTGCATGCTCTAATTTTTATATGAATCCTCCTTAATGCATATTGAATAATCTTTTTTTAAACATTCTAAACTGCTTCATCTCCAAGATTAAAAATTTTAAATACCAATGGATTTATTACAGAGACACGGTACTACTAAATCCCTAAAGAGCAAATTTCACACAGTACAATTATATCTCCATAGTCTCTGCCTGTATACAACATTTCACTGAAATCCATTGAAACTAACATGAAACATGAATCCTTTGAACATTTTTATCGGTTGCCATTTTGTTCCAAGATCATGGAATGATACAGATTAGACTTAACTTCCACAAGATATGAATCTAAAGTAGTGTGACTGATTTTGTAAATAATATTCCAAAGCATATTTAAAATGAATGAGTGTTTTAAAGTAATTCTCTGGGAAGGTTATTCATGATCCTGCCATTACTTAAGATATTGGTGGAGCTCTTCCTTTGGAATATCTTCAGAACCTAATGCATATCCTTCTAATTATACACAAGAGTAGCAAATTTCCATCTTTTCATGGTGGATTTGATATTTGCATGTCAGTTATTCTGAGTCAAGTCCAATAACTTGAATAATCAAGTTTTGTGGTCAAATTGAGGTGCAATTATAAAGAACAGGGCTGATTATCTTGTATAACTTGCAAATTAGCTAAATTTTGACTCTGAATAATGATAGGATGTTACAGTATGGTCATAACTATACTTTAGGAAAATAATATTGGCAGCTGGCTTTGAGTGGAGGATAGATTGGAGTAGAAAGATATTTGGTTAAGGGAGACTAAATAGAAGCATAGGATGTCAGAGTATGTACACATTTAGTGGGTATAATAGAATTATTCTGGAAAAAGAGACTGAGGAGTAGTCAGACATGTAGAGGGGGGAACCAAGAGATGGCAATATAATGAAAACCCAAAGAAGAAAAAATATCCAAAAGGAAAAACTTACCAATAGTTTCCAATTCTGAGGAGGAATCAAGAAAGATGAGAATTCAGAAAAGACCACTAAATTTGGCAGTTAAGACCTCACTGGTGCCTGGAAGGAAAAGCATTTTCAATTGAATTGTAAGCCAAATTGCAGAGGATTATGAGAATTGGAGAAGAGGAAATGGCAGCACTGAGTGTGGATGCTTTCTTAAGGAGTTTGGCTAAAAAAAGGAGGAAAGATGTAAAATAACTAGCAGGTGTAGAAGGATCTAATGAAGGTTTTTGCTTTCGGTCATGGAAGAGACTTGGGCATGTTTGTAAGCAGTAGACAAGGGGTCAGTACATAGGAAAAGTGAGAAAAATTGAGGGGAAATATTATGGGGGCAACAAAATTAGGACCATATTATTACAGGGGATTAAGTACACCTATAGAGGATTTGACCTTGATAAAGAGAAGAGTCATTCTTTAATAAGAGAATAACCTAAAGGAGATGATATTTGGAGATGATATCAAAAGGCTATCAGATGCAGAGGCACGAAGAAGGCTCTTATGAATGAACTCAATTTTTTTATAAAATGTGAGACAAGATACTTAGCTGTGATGATGAGAAAAATGTCTTGTGAGTTTAGAAAAGAGAATCCTTCCAGCCTTGATTTACTTGAATTCATAACCAAGTACCTGGGTGTTTCATGTATGTGTGAATGTACAAGAAAGGATCCTTCAAAAGATTTGGTTCCTATCTATATGTTAGGGACCTCCTCCAGACACATGTATGAAAAGGAAATGGTATTAGGTCACAGTTCACTTAATTAGAGAGGTGCGTAGTTCTTCTCATGGTAACTTCAAAACCAAACCTTGCCATGAAATCACTTGGTTAAAAATAAAGGCTGTCTGGCCTTATCAACAGAAATAACATTGTTATGATGATTACTATTATGATTAGAGAGCCACAAGTATGGTGAAGCATACTAGCTTGTAAAAGACAATTGAGCATTATCTCTATGACCCTTTTTTAAATTGGAGAATAACTATTAAGTAAAATAATTCATTAAAGATTATAGAGTAATCCTTGAAACTCATGAAGTATAGAAAGAATATTGAGGAGATCTTGTCTACTACCTCAAGATCAGGGAAGTATGGACCTAGATCACCTCAGGTGGTTGAGGGAGTAGTAAGATATTTTCAAAGACCTCTTAAATGGGATTCCGTAAGTTCAGTAATCCTCTTCAGTAGTAGTGACTTTCACTGTTAGAATTTTTCCTGGAAACCAGAAGGAAAAAAAACCATGCTAAGTAAGAGCAGCTGGAGAGAATGCTTAAACAACACAAACTAAATTCTACAATTTACCCTATTTTCCCTTAACATAAAAGTCTTATCCAATAATCCTAGGTTCCCCTTTTCATAGATGACAGAAGGCTGGACCTGGAGTCATGGAGACCAGAGTTCAAATCCTATCTCAGAGATTTATTAGCTGGGAAACCCTGGGCAAATTATTTAACTTCTTAGCTTCTATTTTTTTGTCTGCAAATGGGGTTTATAATAACACCTGCAACAGAGTTGTAGGGATCAAATGAGATAATATACAAAAAGTAATAAAGCATTTTAAAAAACTATATTCATGTAAGCTACTACTGCTAACTGGGCAATGCAGTGGATAATGTCTTGGGCCTTTAGAGAGAACCTGAGTTCAAATCTTGCCTCAGACACTTAGTTTTATAACTCTGAGCAAGTCACTTAACTTTTCTCAGTCTCAGTTTCTTATAAAAGGCAATAAAAGGGACAGCTAGGTGGCGCAGTGGGTAGAGCACCAGCCCTGGAGTCAGGAGGACCTGAGTTCAAATTTGACCTCAGACACTTGACACACTTACTATCTGTGTGACCTTGGGCAAGTCACTTAACCCCATTTGCCCTGCCTTGCTCCTTCCAAAAAAAAAAGGTGATAAAAATAGCACAAACCTCACTGTGTTACTGCGAGTTAGATAACATACACAAAGTCCTTTCCCATAGATAAAACCATAGATAAATGCTAGCCATTGTTATTGTTATGGCAGGGCATACTCATTTAAAAAAAAAAACCAAAACTTTAGTTCTGCAGTCTGCATTTCCTACATTCTATACTTCTCCTTTCTTTCATTAGTGGTTAGCTATCATGGTCTCATTGTAAAGAAAATCTCCAGAAGAATTTGACCACTCTACCGCTTTGCATCATTGCCTCTAAGTTATCTCCCACTTTCTCCATGCCCCTTTCATTCCTTGGTTTTCTGGAAAAACGAGACCCACCATCTAAGAAGCAGCGGGAGAAGCCAGGCTTATTTGAAACAAAAGAAAAAGTCAATCTCAGCTTAGACCCTTTGCCCTCTTTGGGAATTTTAATGTATTTCAAGTAACTTATGTATGAGCTCCATCACCTACTACTAGAGGCCTCTCCATCCATGCTGTAAATAACAATTTAAAGAGGAAGAGATCTATTTTATCACATACCAAGAATATTTATTGCATTGTGAAAACAGAAGTCAATTAGACATAGTAAAAACAGGATATGCCTAATATTTTTCATTGCACTGGTAAATAGCAATCCCTTCATATATATATATATATATACATATATATATATATATATATATATATATACGTATATATGCCTGAAAATTATAGATAAATGATGATCTCCCAATTGCCCTTCACAACCATGATACAGGCTGCAAAGTTAATATGCCACCTCAAAGCCCCATCTCTGTACAGACATTTTTTTCCACAAAGAAATAATCAGATAGGAGATTTTTCTTCTAAATTAGGCCTCTTGTTTGTAAACTGAAAGAGTGCTAATGCAGTTCAAATTCAGCTGTGCACTACACATGCACACTCAGCCCAGGAGTATTATAAAGAGTGGGAGAATAGAAGGTTTTGTTCTATTCTTTGGTCTCTTTCTATATGAGAGGGCCATTCATTCGATTCCTGTGCTTCTCCCTCTCCCTCTCCCTCTCTCCTTCACCGTCTCTCTGTCTCTCTCACTCTCCACTTCTCTCTCTAATGCCAGCATTAGAGGCAAGCTGCTAGATGCAAAGTACTTTGATGTCGACCTCTCACTGGCACTGACAGACCTTCATTGGTGGGTGAGTAGCAAAGCAATAAGGGCATGTGTGGGAGAGAAGAGGATGAAAGCATGGACAGCCAGGAACTGATAATATGAACAGATTAATGCCTGTTCACTTAGATTCTTTCTCTTAGAAAACTGTAGCTTCTGATGACAGAGGTTGTGAACCAGTAAAACTTCAGAATGACCACGAACAGCCTGCCTAACACAAAGAATCAAATGATTGTTCAGGCTTTTGGCCTCAAATGAAATAAGCCATAGTCTAGGCAAAAGCGATATAAGGACGTTGAAAATTCATTCCTAACCAGGGAAGTTAAACCCTAGCAAAGGGTGAAGTGAGCACAGTCTCGATATAGATTCTCAGAGATGCAAGGAGTCACGTTTACCAACTTTCAACTTTAGATAGTATTATTTTGCTGATTTGTACCAGGTGTCAAGCATAAATCTCTTGTCCTTATGGTGGTGTCACATTTGTTACACAAACAGGCAACACATGAGAACTTTGGGCTTAACAGTCTTTTCAGATCTTCCCCAATCAAGGCTCAGGAGTGGGGTGTGGAGCCATGAAAGTATAAACTGAGATACTCTACTTCATTCCCTGCTTTGAATTCCCTGAATTCAGAAGCTGCAACTGCTTGAAGAGCAAACATTTCTGGACTCCATTTGGATTAAAAGATTTTTTTTTTCATTGCCAAGTTGCCAGAATGAAACCGGCCTCCGGTTGCAAATGACAATTGTTGGCCCTTCCTAGACCAACTGTTTGTTGATCCTGTTGAAAAGGGGGAGGTGAGGAGGGAGACCTGTTCACTTTTGCTAACTGCCCCCGTCTCTAGTCGTAGCAAAGAAAAAGAAACAAGTAAAGTAAGGTAGTTAAACTAGTAGAGAAGGGAAAGGGGAGGGTAGCCAGGAACATCATAGACTTAGAGTAGGGCTGAACTGAAGTAGACATTTAGTTCAACCCTTTCATTTAACAAATGAAGAAACTGAGGCCTAAAATGGGGAACTGATTTGTTTACAGTTACAAAAATTATAAATGGCAGGGCTAGGATTCAAACTCAGGACTTATGATTCAAAACCCAGCCTTCTTTCCACCGTGTTTTCCTTTTCCTAGAGTGTTCTGTTCCATAAAAGAAGGTTATCAAATCAGCAAAATTAACTGAGATCCAACTATCCTGTGTCCTGTCTCAAGTGCTTTCGAAGGCACCTGGAACACATTGCTTATTTGATGGACAGAAGGACCATATTCTGCCATTTTTGATCTCTCTACCAGAATGGAAATTGATTTATTTTAAAAAATGCCAGAAATATTCCAAATGGAGAGAATGAGGGGAAACCCTAAATTTTTCCTTCAAAGTGCATTATAATCCCATACCTGAAACTACACCATCTGTTCTTTCATCCTATTTTTGTTGCCCCAAGTATGAACTTCCTTGAGAGATTAGGCTAGTCGACTTCTATTTACCTATTTGTCCTAAGTGATCTTAGAATCTGTTTGTCAGCCCTAACTCTCCATCTAGCTAGAAACTAAGCAAACTGCCCTCTGCCTGTCCGAACACCTGCCAACAAGAGGCCTTTCTCCTTTGAATGACACCAACATACTCCTGATTGATCGGTCTTTAACACCTTCCCTTCCCCCCACCTCCCACATTGACAGAATTTGTTGCTAAGCATCCTTCAAAACTTAGGCTTCCTTTGCCCAGGAAGGTTACCCTGTGTGGTTAGTACAGGAAGAGAACATGTCAGAATCAGAGTGAGCTATATTCTGTACCTACTAGGGGAGGAAGGTCTTCAGAGCAAAGAATTGTTCAGAGACAACATTCCTTTGCTGAGTGAAGGAGATATTTGAATCTGGAAGACACTCTTCCAGGACTGATTCACAGCAGCCTGGGGTGCTTCTGCAAGATGAATTGGGCCCATAATTGTATAAAATGTTCTTTCTGTAGTGTTTTCAATTAACCACACCTTAGGGGAGCTGGATAGCCAGTCAGGATTTCTTTTAAAAGAATAAAAAAGAAAAAAATCCCCAGTGATACAGTATTTGTTTGGGTAAGTATGGCTCATTCTGTGTGTCTGAGAGCTCCTGTTATTCTTACTGGTCCCTGATGTGTCATTTCGCTCTTTTGGAAATAATAAAAGAAAACAGAGAGGCTGGAAAATTACAGGAGTCACATCGGACCCCCTCAGAATAGCAGAAATCATGGCGGGTCCTCTTTGGCAACTTCCCCCCCTTTTCACTCCCCACACCACAATTATGAAATCAGCAAAACCCTCAGGGGAACGGGACCCGAAAAGAGCAAGTGTGGCAGCAATAGATAGACAAATCAATACCTTCAGATTCTGAGTATGTAATGGGCCATACGGGTCTGTTAATTATCAAACAAAAATTCTGTTTCTCAAAGGGAAAAAAATGCCTTTTAAAAGCAACTCTATAATTAACTAGATTTCTTCGTGCTTCCTAGGTTATTTTTATGTTTGTCTGTTTTCACCTTGATTTCCTTTAACAATGTTCATATAAACCGGTTTAGAATTTTCTCTGCCTCTAATTATTTACTGTAACACCCTACAAGCTGAGAGAAAGATGACAAAGGAGAAAGATTTTTGTACAGAATGCATTGACTCACCACATTATTTTCTTCTTCACTACATTTTCGTTTCTCTTGCCTATAATTAAAATGTGCACATAAAACTACTTTTCTGACTTTCATTTTAGAGTTATGGTTAAGCTTTTTCTTTGGTCAGTTAGCTTCGAAATATACACATATATGTGTGTATATACATGTATATATGTATGTAGACATATATAAATACAGTTTGGACCTAATGACATGGACAATAGTAATGCTACATTTAATACAATAACTGACATTTATTTACTTTTCTGTTTCTAGATTTGCTCACTAACAATTCCATTTTTAAAATAGTTTTATTTTTGCCTTTTATTTTCTCACAGATCATTTTCTTTTACCCTACACCCACCCTTGTAGCAAAACAAAAAGTTTAAGTAAAATCATTGAAAATAGTGCTCATGTCTGACAGAATATAGCATATTTAACATCTATAGCTCCCCCCCCCCCCACCTTTGTGCTAAGGAGATAGGTGTGTTTTGTTGTCCATGCGCTGGGACAAAGATTATTCATCACAATGATCATAGTTAGACTGCCTTTTAGCACTGTTATCATTTCTCATGAACAGGCAGAAGATACAGAGAGGGGCGGGGGAGATAACCTGCCCCTGACATTTACTTGCCCTGTGACCCTGAGCAAGAAACTTAACCTCTCTGTGTTTAAAGCAACTCTCTGTGGATTCCTCATGAAAAACTCTTTATATCAATGAAATCACAAGTCAGATTTTATTTTTTAAAAATAATTTACATTATTGTGTTCACTGTGTATATGTTCCTCCTTGCTTCTGATTTCCTCACAAGGCGTCACTTCAAACAAGTCTTCCTAAGTGTCTCTGAATTGCTCAGGTTTTTCATATCTTACATCTCAATACAATATTCAATTATATTCATATACCACAATTTGTTTAGTTATTCCCCAAATGATGAGTACCAATTTTGTTTCCAGCTTATTTCTCATGCAAAGAAGTACCTCACATATAAAAGAAGATTATTTTAAGACAGAACCTTGACCTAGAAGCAAACATATTTGAAGTTGCTCCCAGGTTTAACTGACCTTCATTTCATTTTTCTGTGAATCTGTTTCTCTATTTGTTCAACAGATAGTAAATGGGGAATAACAAGGGTCAAGTATGTCACCTTCCAAATTGGAAGGCCATACACAGATAGTACTACTAGTATTTTCATTGGCAAGACCAATATCGCTACAGGCCTCTCCTTGTTCAAATGAATCAGCGCTGGGATCTTATTACATTACTTACATTTTATGAAAACAGTGCTCTATAAAAATTAGCCACTTAGGAGAAAAGACATTTGTTCACCTTTTGCCCTGCAGTTTTAACACCATACTTCTGATGATACTTTCCAAAAGTCCTTTAATGATGAGCGGCTATCTATCTATCTATCTATCTATCGATCTATCTATCTATCTATCTATGTGTGTGTGTGTGTATGGTGTATATATAAGGTATATGTAAGGTGTGTGTGTATGTGTATACATACCTTGGACTCCTCATTAAAGCCACCAAACATTGAGAAGGAGATAAACAAAAACTACATAATAATGAGGAAAATTATACTGCTGGACGTTGAAAACAACTGTTCTGTGGATCAAGAAAACTCCCATTGTGTGACTTTAAGTGGTTTGTTGTTGAAACACAAGGGGCAATTGGAATAAGCTAAGTATTGAGTTCATTACCAAGTGGGTGGACTGTTAAAGACTCTGCTGGTGAGATGGAATTTGGAGAAATGAGACAGTTCTAAAAATAAAATAGCAGTGATACAAAAACCCCCCTGCTTCTAGCATAGCATATATCCAACTAGCCTGCATTGAGAAAAGAGCAGGTGAATTCTGGGCATCCCTGAAATTATGGAACAAATTATCTGCTCCACAAAAAGGCAGTGCACCAATCATTCTCTCAATATAGGGCTAATGAACAGAAAATATGTTTTTCCCCATTTCACTCTTAAATGTTATCGATGCTCTACTTAGTACAGCAGTAGCTATGTCCACAGCATGGCCTTTGGGACACAGCAATTCACTTTTTTTGGAGTTTACTATGACAAAAGTAGCGTTACTGATTACATAGTTTACACAGTTCTCCCAATGCTTTTATCTGGAATTCTCAGGCAGGACAGTTTTCCCATCCTCCTTGAACTTAACTCCACAGTCTTCAACCTTATATGGGGAGAACTCAAGAAACATTCCAAACAAAAAATAAAATTGCTCTGTCCTCTGCAGCAGACCAAGTAATGGTTCTCAGTAATAGGTTCTTCCTATGGTTTATTGGCTCATCTTATAGTTTATTAGAGTGAAGCTTGTGTCAGGACTTTATTATAAACCCATATTTTTCTGGATTGAGATATCAGCAATAAAATTGGGCCAGCAGTGAGGCTTAATCTTGGCTTTTAAAAACAGAGCCAAGGAGCTAAGGAGAGTGTGCATATATTATATGCACAGTAATTCCTTATAATTATAATAATTAATGATATATTGTTAAGTATGAATGTGTATATTTTATACATGTGTGGATTTATGCATGTGTGAATATGTATATTAATATGAAATCAGGAGGATGTAGAGAAAAAAAGTCTTTAGGTATCACAGGGTCCAACCTCTTTTCAGAGAAGAAAAAATGAGTCCAGGTGACTTGCTCAAGGTTGCACAGGAAATAAGTAGCACCTCTGTGTGTGTGTGTGTCTGTCTGTCTGTCTGCCTGTCTGTCTGTCTATTTCTCTCCAACTTCATGGTAGACTGAACTTTTTTATTTCTCTTAACCATTGTACAATCCTAGCAATAATGCCGATTTCAGCAAGTCTGCAACTGTCAAGGTCAGATCAGATTTCATTCTCCTTCATCTGAATGGCCCTTCCCTAGATCCTAAAACTACAACCATGCCCCCATCTTTAACTTATTATTTAAATAACACATAGAAATGATGTTTGACTTTGTGTGAAAGTCAAGAAAGAAGAAAGGTGTTTAGGTTCTAAATTGGGAGATTTTTCAGGGCTTTTCTTTGTGTGATAATGTGATGGGTTGGCAATATTAAAGTAGAAACATTCAATGTGTTCTCATTTTGGGTCCCAAGACTAAATATATCAAGTTTGTATTTGTTGGTATAATAAGCAGCCAAGCAAGCTACTGAAAGTTGTCCAAAGTACTTGTAAGCAGAGCAATATCTAACAAGCCACAATAGTTATTTGTAAGGGACCAATTTCAAAATGTACAATCTCTCGATGGTGCCCACAATAGAGAAGAGTCTTAGCTTAAATCATACCACAGTTTTTTTAAATGGATTTTTAAATTATCTACCTTTGCAATGCATCGTGAATGTTTCAGGGAAATTATCGTGAGATAATGCCTACAAATTGCTGCCGACTTTAGGTTTATAATTGCTCGTGTTCATTTAAGGTTCCCAGCAGACCAGATCAGGAAATTCATTGCCAGGCAAGTCAAGGTTGATAATATACCGTAACTGGCTTTTTCTTATTAGATGAGCACCCAAATCAGCTTTCATTTGGAGCAATAATTCTAATTAATAGAACAAAGATTTGGTTCAGATTCTTTGCTTTTTGACAATGAGATCTGAGTATTAAAGTTTTAGCCAAAGGGCAAATTGTTTTTAAAAAACTGACGTAGGATAGCAATAATGATTTTCCCTTTATATACATCAATTCTTTAATCATCACTCTACCCACATCCCCTACCCCTCTGCCTCCAAAACAGTACTTTACTCTCCCTTCTAGGCAGGTTTATCAATGTGTCATAATAAATCGTGAGTGTCAAATGACTGAACAAACCATGGCATATGAAAGAAATGGAATGTTATTATTGTATAGTAAGAAATACTAAATATGAAGAATTCAGAGAACCATGGAAAAATTTGCATGAACTGATTATAGCATGAATAAAGCAGAACAATATATACAATGCTGGCAATGTAAATTTAAAGATCACTTAAAGGAAGTCAAACCTTAGTCAAACAGATAAAGAACCAGAACTTCTTCCTCTCTGCTGAAAGCTGGGTGACTACAAAGACAAAATGGTATATTCACTGTCAGAAGCAATAACTTTATCAGTTGTCTTTCCTTAACTCTTTTTCTTTAGTATGAGAGAGTTCAATTTCAGGCTGATAGCAACTGGGCAGCAAGGCACATACTAATAAGCATTCATATAGGGCTTTCTATGTAGTATTTCATTTCATGAGAAGAGAAACAATGACATGAATCTAAAATATTGTCAATAAGACATATTTACATAAATCAATATTGTACATGCAAAAATACATTTATACATGATAAATGTCAATTGCAAAAAATAATAACTAATTAATTAATTAAAAGAATGTGACAATCCACAGAGTAACTGAAACTCCATTCCCACCAAAAATGTCTCCAGGATGAATCAATGAAGTCAGCTTTTGTTACTCTTCTCTAAGCAGACATTCTTCTTGTCCTTAGCAAGGGCAGAATGATGTCATAAAAAACCACTATATTTGGAATAAAAAGACCTGGGTGACCTTGAACAAGCTGCCTAATTTGTCTGAACCTTAGTTTCTTCATCTGTAACATAACACAATTGGATTAGATGATTTCTAATTATTTTCCTAAGTCTCAGAGCTCAAAAAAAATAAGGATATCATCCCCTGATGTGCCCAGAGAGTGGAGAATGCAAAAATTTCCCAAGAATGGCCAAGGACAACTGCTACAGCCAAGAAGTAATTAGTTTTAATCTCCCATAAAATGAATTCTTAATCTCAGGATCCTGATCTGCTCTTGGATTTCTCTCCTAGATTTGTTGACTTTGAACCCTCCTTATCCCTCATCTCATGATTCCATCTCCTTGACGACAGATTTCGCCCAGTATAGGAAAACCCTATAAAGATATCTGCTGCCCTGGATCTTATAACCACCATCCCTCAAGAATTATCTCATGATCTCAGTTAAGCTTTTACATCCAAGATTGCTTTGGGATATAAGTACAAATGTGTCTAAACCAAAAGTTCATTAAATTACTCCCCTCAGATACTCCCATATAATTATTTTATAAGTAAAACCACCTTATTATGAGTATATCAATATACTTAAATGTTGTGTGACCTAGGACCTCAAGCGCTGTATTTACACATACCAGATTCAACCTTGAAATGCTGTCCCCAAATCACATTTTCTTTTGGCTCATTTGTCTTCACTCTTGTTTCCAACGGAATTTCAGAATTTTCTTCATGTGTAGGGCTTTAGAGATCTGAAAAAAAAGAGTCCTCGGTTTTCATGCTGATATCCAGATAACAATATAGTTCAGATACAGGACAGCCTTTATTTCATTAGTTTTTTTTAAATACTTTTAAATACTTAAATAATTTATTTCCCCTGGCTACTGTTGTTCTCGAATTGAGAGGTTCTGCCAATATTTCATCACAACTACCATCTCTGGGGTTGGGAGTAAAAGATTGGTCGCTAGGGGACTTCACAGGCTTCACTCCTTACAAACCAAATTCTGATCTTCAGTATTCAGGTTCTGTTCTGCCTTGGATCTCTCTCAAAACCTAGGACCTGGAAGATGTACCTGCTACCTTTTAGAAACCTGTGGTTTTGAGATATAGAATGGTAAGATCACACATTTATAACTGAAAGAGATCTTAGAGATTATGGGGTCCAAGCAGGGGTGTGCTAAAACCAGCTCTACTCAACACGTTAAATTTTCATCACGAGCATTTATACCTTGGAAATCTGCAGTCACTATGAATCAGGGCTGGATTTGTTGTTTTATTGATTGTTTAGTCTTTAAAAAGTGATGAAGAAAATGTTACTAGTGAACCCTACTGCCTATATCCTACCTTTACAGGTTTGTTCTGTGATAGATAACTAGCTGATATAATATATGATTTTAGTGCTATTGGGTTAATATATTACCCCTCTCAGGTAATGTAACTACATTTTAAGAAGAGCTTCCTAGAGAAATAATGCTTTAATCCAAATGGATGAGAATAATGATGGAAATTTCATTCAAAGTGACAGGCCGGCAAGGGAGGTATTTTGAGACAGGTGGGGCCTTATGACACCCGTCAAATCACAGCATGTAGTCAGCTGCCGACTTGCCCATAGGCAGAACCAACCCTGTTATGGAGATATTGATAACACCTAAAAGTTTAAACATATATAGGAAAGCATTATGAACTGGAATTTCCGAGCATTTGACTACATACACATGCATACTCTGATCTCAGATGCAATTACATGAAAGAAATTAGTTCCAGATTTCCAACCTATGTAATTTAATGGTAATGGGATAGGGATCAGATCCATATGTATACACAGATGAAGTAAGTCATTTTGTTCAAACTCTGTTGAGAACCAATGTGAATAAAATATCTACTTGCAATAAAGAACAAGTTCATTCAAGTTTGGGTCCTCCTTCCAAACTGACAATTAATAGAATCCTGAAGAATCAGTTTGCCTAGAGGTGGAGCCTAACTTGCAAAGTGGAAATAGTTCAGATAATCCAGTGTTTAGGTGACTAGACAGATTAAAACAAGAGACAAATTGGAGAGGATTTAAGCTAACTAAGGAGCTCAGAGCAATAGATAATATACTGTTAGAAGTGGGAAGGACCTCAGTGATTAGCTTGCTCAAAAACCTCACTTTACAGAGAAGGAAATTCAGAGGGGTGAAGGGTCACACAGAAAAGAAGGTCATGCATATTTGTGTGTTTGGAAAGAAAGCATATGGAGAGAACTTACTGGTTATATGAATGCAATTAAACTCTTAGAAGCAAAATACCACAATCCTCCCCCAAAATTTATCCTTGGCGCTAATTGTGGTGCCAGAAGTCAAATGATATCTTGGAGTTATAAGCAAGTGTGTTTTCTTCTTAGTCCTTCATGTTTAAATGGGTGCACATATTTCCATATATGCCAAATACACATAAGGTACATGTATATACATGCATAGAGATACATGATTACATACATACACATTATAGAATGGTTGAAATATATGTTTGCATATACATATACAAACATAAATATAAAATATAAGTATATTATGGATGTATTTACATACACAGTTATACATGCAGAAACATTTTCAAGGTAACTTATGGAGTATTATGTATGTATATTCAAAGATAGAAATATAGATTTAAACAAATCAGCCAAGGATCTGTGATTTGAGAGAATGGAGTAAATCCCAGAGTGGAAAGTCCCTCCATAGGACACTGAGCAGATTGTAACTCATTTATGCTTTAGTTTAAAAGTCCTGAGGGCTAGGGACAGATAAGTGTCTCAGTGAGTAGAGTGCCAGTCCTGGAGTCAGGAGGAACTGAGTTCAAATCTGGCCTCAGACACTTGACACACTAGCTGTGTGACCTTGGGCAAGTCACTTAACCCCAATTGCCCTGCCTTTCCCCCTCCAAAAAAAAAAAGAGAAAGAAAAAAAATCCTAAGTGCTGTCTGGAGTACAGAGATAATAAGTGACTTGTCCAGAGCCAGAGAGTTAGTGAATATCAGAGGTGGAATTTAAATCCAGGTCTTCTAGACTCTAAGACCAGAACTCTTTGCCATACTACATTGCCCTTAGATCTTCCAAATGTGTGTGAATGTATATATGACAATAGGTAGGGAAAATAATACTGGGTCCCATCATATTACTGTAGGAAAGCCATGACTTAATATAGGGCACTTCTTTATGATATTGGCATCAGGAGATAAGACTGATACCCATGTTATAGGCTATGTTAGTTCAGGCTTTTGCTGTATGTAGTTCATGTTTTTCAGGGGATATAATCTGACTCCTGCTCTTTTCAGCTAATCATGTTATAAGGGAAATTTTACTAGACTTGTAAAACCTTACAAGTGGAAATTCCTAGGAAGTATTCTTACTCTTACAAATTAATAAAGTTTTATTAGTTCCATGCCACAAATCTCTGGCACTGACCTATTTCAAAATAGTGATATTTTGTGGTATTTATTTGAAATACAAAACCCAAAACATTAAATTCCTTTAAAGTGCAGTCTTTGGTATCACTTAATAGCCTTACAGTAAATCACACTCTCCAAAGAACTTCAAGATCCCTCAGGTAAGAGCATACATCTCATTCAGGGCCTTGATATACACTGGGTATACCCATTCATATCACTTCTTACTTGATACAGCGTTCTACACAGTCAGCACTCACTAAATGTTGTTGATGGATTCCAGTCTAGTGAGCTGTTCATTATGAGTGCCATTCTGATGAGGTTTAAGATGGCCTTGAACTCATGCAAGTCAACTAGCATCAGCATGAAATAGAGTAATCAAAAACCATTAGAGAGGGGACAGAAAAAAAAGAAGTTCAGGCTACATGCCATTCCAAAGAACACCACATTCTGCAACTCACAGCTTTGGGGCTATGGTGTACTCTGGGACTGGATAGTCCTAAAAAAGAAAGGGTTACCCTAGTTGGATGGGTACCCAGGAGCAAGACAAGGTACATTCCTTCCCTCCCACCCACCCACCCCCATTTACTGCCCTGAAAGGAAATCAAAGTTAGTACAGTAGCTTACCATAATACTAATGTAGCCAATATGTTTTCTAAACCTGTTCCCTTTTAAGTGGTAAGATTAGGTAGGAGCATATAAAAGTAATCGAAACCATCAGTGGCAATAGCACATTGTAACATATACCTTAGCAAGCAAACCTCCGTAAAAGTTCCCTTAATGTCTGGCTGGAGGTGGGGGGGAAAGGGAATCATCTTTTTCAAGCTTTACTATCTGTAATTCCCACAGGCCATTACCCAAAAATGGTCAACTTGGGTAAACATTTGAGAGCAATGTTTTCCGGTTTGTTTACTTTTTTCCCCATCGTTTCCACTGATATTTTCCTCTGTTCTTGGCAGCTGACCTTTCGCAAATGTTGGTTTTGCTTCAGAAATGTCCTGTTGTAAATAAGAGGGCAGAGGTCATGAAACAAAGGTCAGCAGAGCAGGAAGAATCTATGTGAGTAGAATGGGCTTGTTTCATGCATTCCATATCCACTGTGGCAGAATAGACCAGTCAGCTACAACCACCTCAGACTCGAGAATGAGGGTATCTGCCTGCTTTCCAGTAATGCACCGAGAGCAAGTTGCTCCAAATTCAATTTTTCTATGTTCTTCCATAGTTCTCTCACGAGGAAATAAAGGAAATTTTTCAGAGAGAAGGTAGGTAGGATTGGGGGAGAATCAGCATCAACTACTCTGTGCCACAGTTCAGCCAAGCTCTAAAAGGCATTCTAAGATTTTGTTTTGATTTGTTGTTTTCCTTTGTCCAGACCCATGCAGAGTGCTACCACCATGGAAATTACCTTCACTGGTTCAGATTGGTTCTTCATCAGTAATTTATAGTCATGGAGAGTTGTCCAGAGCAATACAAGGTTAAGTGACTTGCCACTGATCAAACAATTTATACGTGTGAGGGAGAATTTGAATCCAACTCTTCTTAGACTTTGATTTTAAGGCCAGTCATATCACACTACATTGTATCTCAAGATGTAGTATGGTTCCACATAGATAAACATATGCACGTGCTCTTGTGTGTACATATGCACACATACATATCCAGATTATGACATATGTATAAATACATATATATCCAGATTATAATATGCATGATATATATATACAAATAAATGTGTACAATATTTATTTGTACATATAAATGTACATGCTATTTACTTAGAGGTGTATGGTTTAAGATGTAGATAAGATGTATTATGAATAAAGGAATACATTCTGTGAATGTTGAAAGTTTTGTATGGATAACAATTGGAAAGGTATCCTATTAAATATCCACATAGTTTGTATTTGATATAACATTAGCGTTACATCTCCTGATGCACAGACTTGTTTATATCTTATATATTTCATCGCTTCACAACAGAAGACACACAAATTGACTCATTGAATCATTCTAGTTTACAATTATCTGGGGGGGGTGGAATAGTTTCCAATAAAGGGGGGAAAAAGGCAAGCTGAGGAGAATTGTGATGATTCTCTCATTCTGTGTGCCTGGCACACTGATCGTTCATTGCAATATGCAATGCATGGTTAAGTTAACAGAACTAAAAGTTCCAAAGGTGAGGTTATTTTCTGTTCTTCCAAGGGATGTAATTTGTATATAACAAGACAGAGGTTTAAAGAAAAGTGATTGTTACATGCTTGGGAAGGAGAATTAAAGCAATACCAGTGGCAGCAATAATGTTGTGGGTTTTTTTTTTCCCATGAACCATGCCTCTTACACTGTTCAACATCCAGGACAGTGCAGGTATAGATGAGCATGGGATGGAAAATTAGAATTAAATTCTGCTTCCTGAGACTACATCTGGGTGACAGCAACCAGCAACCGTTCTCAGTGCCATCAAGTATCAAAGATTCGAGCGCAGAGGAATGGAATTTCTCTCTACATTTTTAAAGCATTCATCTCAAGCCCTTAGTGTTTAGCGGAGTTCAGGCTGTTTCTTTAGAGAAGATAAGCAAGCCCAATATTTGCCTTTCAGAAATGGATTCCAATGTGGCATGCTCTTCAAGAATTCTCTTTCTCTGGCTGCCTCTATATCTATTTCTTATTTATCTTTGTATCCATCTTGCTTTTCTGATAGTTTGATATAATGGCTCTTTAACCTCAGTAGGATTTTTTTATTTTGCATTTTAATTATCATTTTGCTTTGTTTGTTGGGTCTTTACTTTGTAACAGGTCCCTTTAAAGGATAGGTTGAGAAAAAAAACAGGACTATCCAAACACACCATCCTCAGTTCAGTTGAGAATTAATCTTTATTTGCACAACATTAACCCTGTAGTCTTGGCGTATGTATTCAAAATCCAGTTGCATAGGAGCCTGGCTATTCTAAGACAAATCACAAATCACACTAACCCCATTTCTGATCCAAAATCATCCACCTTTGCAGCTTTATTCTTGAAAATAAGTTTATAATGATAATGGGAAGCTATGTAGAGAGGAAAGAAAGAGAAGGAAGAAAGCAAAGGAAGGGAGGAAAGCAGAGGGAAGAAAGGAAGGAAGGAAAGAAGGAAGGAAGGAAGGAAGGAAGGAAGGAAGGAAGGAAGGAAGGAAGAGAGGAAGGAAGGGAGGGAGGGAAGAAGGGAGGAAGGAAAGAAGGGAGGGAGGGAGGGAAGAAGGGAGGAAGGAAGGAAGGAGGAAGGAAGGAAGGAAGGAAGGAAGGAAGGAAGGAAGGAAGGAAGGAAGGAAGGAAGGAAGGAAGGAAGGAAGGAAGGAAGGAAGGAAATATATTCCATAACAATTAAAATGAACATTAGAGGAAACTGCTTCTGTAAGGAGCGTTGGCAGGATGACATGGTTAGTGTTATAGAGGGTGAATCCTTTCTAATTATGTATGTTTTGTGATAATTATACCTATTAAAAGTCTTGGGACATTTTTAGCACCAGACTAAAAACATTCTTCCTGAGTAACTGTCTCTCTGAATCAACATTCAGCTGAAAAGGGCCTTATTTTTTCCTTGCAACTAAAGGTTCCACAAAGCCTAGGGCCCATGGTAGCTGCCCCAATTAATCGTATTCTAGCGTTTAGTGTGTCTTTATCTTAGGACTGATCTCTACATCCTTAAACATTCTGTAGGTATCAAGTCTGGTGGTTCAACTTGAATGTTCTTCGTATAACCTGCCTCCCATCAAAAATGCTACACAATACATGCATGAAATGTGCTGTTGGCAGCTTATAATTTTAACATTTGCACTCCTATAGAATAATATAGGCACTAGAAAATGTAACTCTTGCAACATTAGAAACTGGACATATAGATAGCTATATGTATGTATATATACACATATATGTACACATATGTATACACACATATGTCTATGTACATGTAAACATACAATATCTGTGCACCAATCTGAACAGGAAACTGGAAGCCCTATTAGAAAATTATGTATATAAAGTTTCACTATAAAGTAATGCACTGATTTTTAAATTAGCTTTCTATTGATGCCTCTTATTAAAAGCAGACTGCCCCCAGCTGACTCTTCCCTTATAACAACGAAAAGAAGGTAAACAAAATCTTTCAAAACAGACACTGTGTTTGACCATATATGTAATTGTCTATATCTTAATCCCCTTTCTCACCCCCCCCCAACTTTGATACTCCACAGAGGGGAGATAGATGTTTCCTTATTTCTTGTCAAGGGTGGGGGGAATATATCATTATAATTACACAGTGATAAATTTCATTTAATTGTGGGATCTTCACTTGTATTACTGTAATCATCACTTATATTCTTTCTCAGGTTCTACTTATTTCACTCTTCATCAGTCCTTACAAGTCTTCTCATGTTTCTCTGAATTCCTCAAATGTATCTATCAATTCTTATAGGTCAAATGATATCTAATTAAATTCCTGCCATTCCCCAGTTGATGATAACCACTTTGTTTCCAGGTTTTTGCTCCCCAAAACCTGCTACTATTGGATTGGGGTGGGGGAGTGTTAAAGGATATCCTAACCAGTGATTTCATTGATATAGGGACGTCTCAGTGAAGAAATTCCCTCGCATTCAGACCAACAGTTACGCAACTTAAGCAGACTTGGAGAATTACCTAGGACACTGAGTCCTTAAGTGACTGCCCAGGGTCATCCAAGTAATATATACTCAAAAGCCAAATTGAACTACGGTCTTCCTTACCGTGAGGCTGGCTCTTTATTTACTGTGTAATGCTGCTTTTCATTCTATAAATGTTTTATCATATTCTGTACCTTTGTTTCTTTTTTTATCTTCTCCAGAGTATATGTCCAATAGCAAAATCACTAAATAAAAAGTTATGAACAGTTTTGATGTGACATTTTTATCCAACGTCCTAGAACACATATACCTACATGACTCTTGTCCTCCTGAAAATAGTTACCATACCAATAGGCTAGACTCATTTTGACAATGCAATAACTCAACATGTGTTTTGAAATCCTCTTTTAGAATTGCTTAGATGTCAGTCTCGTTGCTCTATCATCGTGCTTCATTTCATACCCTAAAAAGTATTTCTCAGACAGAACTCACAGCTTATTCACCAGCTTTGGTTCTGAATGATTAAGATTGTTTCCTAAATGCACTAAATCATCAAGGGAGAAATATTCACTAACCTTGAAGGTGTCTAAAAGACTGGGGCATAAACTCTGAAAGCAGTTTCAAAAGCAAAGTTTACAAAAATGTTTTGAGCAATGGTAACATCCTTGGAATAGGTATCCATTATTCCAAAGAGTATTTCAAAGGAGACAACATTCAGTAGGATATATACCTTCTGGTAGGTTGGTTAAGAAATCGGTCAGATTACTTTGTAATCACACACATACTATGGCTGTGAACATCCTTTTGTTAACTTCTAAAAAGTTTAAGAATGCCTCATTTCATTTCAATGCCAAAATCCAAGACTAGCCTGAGTTAGGCCTGAACAATAACGTTTTGGTGAATTTAGCAAGATGCCTTGCATGACAACAATAATAGACGATTTCATCTATGAGGCTATGAAAGTAGTTGAGACTATATATTCCTAAAGACAAAAGGAAAGTATCCAAAACATGACACATTTAGAAATTACAGAGGTTATTTAGTTAAGGAAAGATTTAAAAAGGAAATAGATCATAAAGCCAGGGCTAGAAGTTACCTCAGAGGCCATCTAGTAAAGTCCTTAGTTTACAGTGGAAAAAAAACAGACCCACAGAGGTCAAATGACTTGACCAAGGTCACAAAAGTAGTACTATCAACAGCAGAATTTTAACCCAGTTCTTCTGACTCCAGAATCATTGTTTTCTCTTGTAGGGTCATACTATGTAGATTCCATTATTTTTTATTTCATTTTATTTTTAAATGAATCAAACTTATCTTACTTTAGAACTCTAAGATAGAACTAATAGCCAAGTCACTAAAATATGAAAGATTAACTTCTGGTGGTGTCATTTTGATAACTTAACCTTAATAGGGAAGGACAGAAATGGGAGTGAGTCACTCCCCTATAAAGGAGCAAAGACCCCTTTAAGAATCTATCCTAAAATGTTTCCAATTCATGTGTTCCATGGGAACCAATAATCAAACTGCCAGAAGGGGAAATCCAAGCTTCACTTAACTAGATCCTTTACCATGGAACATCTGAGGGCCAGTGGAAACAATTACAATATAACTGTCATTCCTACCAAATTACCAGGGCATTATTTGAGATGCCAAGAGGCATATATAAAGCCAAATTAAGAGAGGTTAGCATTCCAAGGTCTACTCTAAAGAGAAAAGGGAGCCTATCCCAGGCAAAACCTTCCCCAGTGAAAAGACTCAGCAGGATGCAACATCTGAAGGTATTTGCCACAGTACAGATATTGAAAATCAAATAGCTTTCATTTACGAGGAAAACCCATTTTCTTTATTTTCTCAGTGCTTACTGATGAAAGTAAAGTTGAGAATGGTAAAGAAGAATTGTTCTCCTGGGGTTTTCATAGAGTCTCAGCTACAGAGGGCAGAGAATGTATAGGGTGTGATGCTCTGCTCTTCTGAGGAAGAATTTTAGACTACAGTAAAATACTGACATCTTTACAGGGGAGTTATATTTTCACCATCACTCCATTCTTCCATCTACTGTATGATGCTCATGTGAAATTGTGCTTGCAAGAGGCGACTGTACAGGGTTCCCATGTGGACAGTGAGGCACTGAGAATCTAGTA